>NC_133432.1:17864417-18021917 GCF_011762505.2 Arvicanthis niloticus | reverse complement strand
CTACACATATACAACAGATGTGCTGCTCAGTCTTCAGCCTGGTTTCCTAACAATTAGAGCAGGAGCTATCTCTCACTAGGGATCCCTTCTCCCTATCTGGGCTGCCTTGTCTGGTCTCAGTGGAAGAGGATACACTTAGTTCTCATGAGAAGGTGTCAGAGCAGGTTGGTACCAAGAAGGGGCGGCCTCTCCTCCTCAGAACAGGGGAAAGGTCAAGGGGGAAGGAGATGAGACTGGAAGGCAAGGGAGGGGGGCTGCAATCGGGCTGTAAAGTGAATAAGTAAATTAATTAATATGAAAAAAAAAAAAAGAATCCAGGCTGGATGGCCACAAACACCTAGGGCTGAAGAATGGGACTCCCCTATAACCATTTGGGGCTGAGGCATCTGTATTTGGTGCCATTTAATGGTGCTAGGCCTGGAGCAATTGCTTGGGCAACCAGGTCCTTGTCCGACTTTGCTTTTCCTCTGCTGGTCCACTCCTTCCTTGCACGTTGTCTGGGGAGCTCTTCGTTTTTTGAGGGACATTTCTAATGTTTTCTCCAAGATCCCTGAAGATAAAACAAAACTTATACCCTGTTGTGAGAGGTCCACACCCTTTCATCTATTTTTTTCTCCAGCAAGCACCTTTTCTGCTAGGAGTCCCCCAAATAATCTCATCTAGAGGGACAAAGGTCCTCTCTGGATGCAGGAATGGATAAGTTTCAGACCCCTGTGGTTCCTGCAGATTGTCTAAGGAGCTGAGATGATCCCAGATGTCAGGTGATGCCAGATAGGACCTGAAGCCCCACATATGGGTTGCACTTAACCTCAGATACATTCATGTGGAAATATCAGCTCACTGTAACAGGCTTGTGGCTGAGCCTGGGATGAAAGAGGCATACCTCGACTCTGAAGCTAGACACTAGCCTCTCTGTCTGCCTTGGGGCCACCTTCTACATGCCCTCGCCATCTGGGGCATCCTCACCATCCATATCAGCCTTCCCGATGGCTGGCAGGGAGCATCAAGTGCCCAGATTTCTCTCTTTATAGAGGTAGCAGCCACTGGGCCAGCAGTGCTCATTCGCAGGCTTTACCTGAACTTGACCCCATGACCCCATTTCAGCCTCACAGGTGCTGAGCGTTATGACTTAGCATCTTCAGGGGATAGAAGTCTACTCATCTTCTACAGAAATATTCCATATGAGTTTTTGTTCAGTACAGCTCATAGAAAAGGGGGTGATGGTGTTATCACCATGGAGGGAACTGAGTTCTAGAACACCTCAGCTGGCAACCAAGCCATCTGCTGAGGTCTCTCTTTGTGCCAAACGGCCCCTTGGCCAGCTAATATTGAGCTAAGCCAGCCAGCCATAGACACAGCTATGAGACCACCAGTGTCAGAGGAATTCATTTCTCTGGAAAGTAGGACTGACTGACTAAGGTTGAAAAAGGTTCTGGCTAAACTGGAGCCATTACACAGATTTTTCAAAGGGGAATCATCTCTTTAGTCTATGATGTCTGCATTGATAATGTTTAGAATAACCTTATGCATTTATAGATTTTCCTCTACGGTGGGGAAAAGCACATCACTTAACATACCATCCTTTCTTTCCGTGTTGTTTAAGGGTAATGCCATAAAGTCCCTGTGGTCCCAGAGGGCTCTGTCAGGCTCAAAGGCTGGCAAAAGATATCAATCCGACCGCCAGCCAGGCATCTCACCCTGATCCTCTGGAACCCAAGGACATGCTGTGCTCACAGCCACACAGGAGCCTTCTCCCTCTACTGTGAATGCCACTTCTTGTGGCATGGAGGGCTCAGTGTTCTGTGACGCCGAGGACTCCGTGTTCCGAGAGCAAGCATTCCTAGACAGTACCTTGTTAAGCGTGCTTCTGTCTATTGGCTGCTTTTCCAGTCCCATCTCAATGAGAGACTCTCCTGCCAGCCCTTACCAGCACAGATCTTCTTTCTTAGATCTTGTTTCTCTTCCAATTTGAGGGCTAGGATCAATAGGATGCTGTGAGGTGGGGATTGCCTCATGTCTCATTCAGGGGAACAGGCGAGCATCCTTGTGTGTGACGGGTGTAGCTCCCAACCCTTATTCTAACTCCAAGCCGGTGAAGACTCCCATTCAGGAGCATTGCAGAATGGTAGCCCAACCCCCAGCCGGTAAAGGACTCCCATTCAGGAACACACTGGGATGATAGCTGCTCTTCATCTTCCAGCCTGGGTGGCTGGATTATATTTCAAGAGCCCCATGCTCCACATAGCAGATGAGGCAAGCCCTTTAATACCCTAATGAGGAGACCCTGTTCCTATTCTGCTGGAGTATCACATCTTCCAGAATCTCTGTCTCCCTCTACTTCTTTCTGTACTTTCATAGCTACTGTGACTTCATCTCTTCACACACCTCGTTCTTCTTATGTGGAATACGGTCCCCTCACATAACCACACGGTTCCAACCTCGCTCCCCTGTACTACCTATGTACAGTACTGAGTAGTAATACTAAAAGATGCCTAAGATTAGTGAACACTTCTGGGTGTGTCTGGGAGGGAGTTCCCAAGACCTTAGATCCTGAGGCCTCTGATTGGTTGACACTAATTTCTGGATGGATCCACAATACTGATAACACTGTGAGAGGTGAGGACCCGCTGGGAGAAGTCAGTCACTAGGGGGGCATGTCCATGGGCTGCCCCCACCCCTTCCTGTATCTTTGTCTCTGCTTCTTGTCTGGCAGGATGGGAGCAGCTGGCCTCTATCACTCATGCCTGCTGCTGTGATATACTGCCCAAGTGCATATGGGGGCTCAGTGGCTTTGGTTGAGCCCTCAGAAATGCAAGCCAACAATAGCTCTGTCCTCTCTTCTTTGTTTGTTTTAGTCAAGGTATTTGGACATGGTCACAAGAAAAATAACTAACATGGCAGCTATGTTTTCCGCAGTTTATCAGTGCCTCTTGAGAGACATGATTTCTATTCAGATTTGCAGCCATGTCTGTCTCTTTCTGAAAGCAAAACTCCACAGAAGGGTTCTTTCCTCTCCTCCTCCTCTTTCTCCTTTTCTTCTTCCTCTTTTTCTTCCTCCTCTCTTCCTCCTCCTCTCCTCCTCTTCCTCATTCTTCTGCCTCCTCTTCCTCCTTTTCTTCTTCCTCTTCCTCTTTTTCTTCCTCCTCTCTTCCTCCTCCTCCTCCTCTTTCTTCCTCTGCCTCCTTTTCTTCTTCCTCTTTTTCTTCCTCCTCTCTTCCTCCTCCTCTCCTCCTCTTTCTTCCTCTGCCTCTTCTTCCTCCTTTTCTTCTTCCTCTTCATCCTCCTTTTCCTTCTCTTCTTCCTCTTCCTCCTCAATCTCTCCACTTGCTGTTCTACTCTGAGCACCCGGAACAGCCACTGCTGAAGAACTCTGTACTACAGACATATGATAAGAAGTAGAAAACCAGAAACTATCTACAAGTCTTTCTAGTTTGAGTTTCTCAACATCCCGAAAGGGTTGGGTCTGTAGCTCAGTGGGTAGAGCATTTGTCTGGCATCCACAGAGCCCTGAGTTCAATCCCCCAGACCTCATAAGCCAAGCATGGAGGTACGTACTTGTAATACAGAACTTGGGATGTAGAGGCAGGAGGATCATAAAGTCAGAGTCATGCTGGGCTATGCAGTGAGCTTAAGACTAGCCTGAGATACCTGAGATCTGATCTGGGGCTTAGTCATCTTTGAAGGCCCTGGATTCAGGACATGGCCCCTGGTTGGCTTCCTGGGTCTGTCTGTGTGACCAAACTCCTGGAAGGGGCTATTGTTTCATGGTTTCATCTTTGGAAATGAGGCCAAGGCTTGACTCAAGGACCATAGTCCAAGAGTATGGAGTGACAAGCTGTGTAAGATCATGATTCAGAGTCCTATCAGTGCTCCAGCTTTGGCTTCAGAGGTAGGCAATGCAGAAGTTTTACAATGGCAGTGTCTGGTGGAGTTATCAGAGTGACTTGAGGACAGCAGGAAGAATTTGAGCCTGCCTACTAGTCCAATGGATGGAGAGCTTGGAACTGACATGCCAACATCATTCTGATTGGTTGGTGTTACCATCTGCTCTGTTCTGATTGGTTGGAGCCTGTATTGCTGTCTGGCAGATTTTTTTTTCTTTCTTTCTTTCTTTTCTTTTTTTTTTTCTTTTTTTTTTTTTTTTTGGTTTTTTGAGATAGGGTTTCTCTGTATAGTCTTGGCTGTCCTGGAACTCACTTTGTAGACTAGGCTGGCCTCGAACTCAGAAATCCGCCTGCCTCTGCCTCCCAAGTACTGGGATTAAAGGCGTGCACCACAACCGCCCGGCCTGTCTGGCAGACTTTGAATATCATTCATTTGTACCCTTGTGAGTAGTAAGTTTCAAATAATCAGCGAATTTTCTTTGTTGTTTTTAGGGTGCTTTCTAAGTAATCCCCTAGTTTGTTGTAAGTAACTCAGTAATGGGATGTGTATGTGTGTGTGTGCACGTGTGTGTGGATACATACGTGTGTGTGTGTGTGTATGTGTGTGTGTGTGTGTATGTATGTGTGTGTGTGTGCACGCGCGCGAATGTGCACACAGACAAGATGTTTATATTAAGTGTCTTTCTCAATTGCTCTCGGATATACTTTTTTGAGACAGGGTCTTTCTGGTCTGGAGTTTAGGCTGGCTGGCCTGTGGGCCCAGCAATTCTCCTGCCTCCACCTCTTCAGTGCTGAGATTACAAGTGTACACCACCACACCAGCTTTTTACGTAGTGCTGAGAAGCCGAACTCAGGGTCTCATCCTTGTAATGGCGAGCACTTTGCTAACGGAGCCAGCTCCTTAGCTCCCAGTAAGAATATTTGGTAAAAATTGCAAAGAGCTTCCTGGGCTTCCTTGGGACACTTGGAACAATCAGGATAGAAGAGAGTTACCCTTGCCACAGTGACCTTCCAGGGTCCAGACACACACAGCGTTTTTTTTTTTTTTTTTGTTTGTTTGTTTTTTTTTTTGCATTGTGTGTATTCATCACAGGGAGTTAAAAGCCAGATTCATTCCTCCTCCACTGTCCTGTAACTTTGTATTTGTGCCAGTTACCACCACCAGAGGAATGCAGAGGCCCAACAGCAAGCCACGTACCCATCCTTTCCAGGGAGTCGTGGCTGCTCTCCAAAGGTAGCTGAGCAAATTTTCCTCCCTCCCCGAGGATGCATGCTAACAGCTCTGCGGGCCTCATAGCCACACAGCAATAATTCCAGGTCCTGGCTCTGTGGGGAAACCCAACTCCCACCTCATTTATTTCCAATTTATTCATGGTCCAAAACTGGGGTGCGGGAGGCAAACTTAACTTAGCTGTCAATTTGCTTCTAAGGCAAGATGGAGAATCTAGTCTAAAACGTGCATTTAAAACAAGAAGGCAATTCAATTCTGCTAGGCACCATCTACAAGGTCCAGAGCGGTAACTCAGCTATTAAACAAGTCACCCTTGGGGGTGGCACAGAGAATAAAAGTTGCATGAACGTCTCCAAGGAAAACCAGTCGCTTCACAAGTTTGCTGAGAAGTGCTTGAGAACTATGTATTTTATTTCGCCAAAGTGGTAGTAGATTCTTGCACTTCTTAATTATATGGACACAGCTGCTACAAACCGAGGGTGCTTTCTCCATGATCTTAAAGTGGATTCTGCTTTAGTGATGCCACGAGGAAGAAGGAACCAGGGGTATCTGCCCATAGCCCTCTGACTTGCACGGGGCACAGGATGGAAAGCACACCTTTGTGTGTTCGTCCCTAGGATGCTTGCCTTTCTGAAGCCATGGGGAAGAGTCTATCTCAGGTCCCTTGCACCTAGGGATTGGGTGTACAAATGATGTGGGCCCTTTGTGGTCCCCCTTTTATCTTCTCCATCCTCTCTCCCCCTCTCTCCTCTTCTCCCCATCCCTCACATCTCCTCTGTGTATGTCTGTGTGTGTTTAGAAGAACATTTGAGTCATTAAACATGATCAGAGCCAGACATAGCGTGCCGAGCGGTCCTTACGAACGTAACACAGACTGGGAAGTCACCTGGGAAGAGGGAGCCTCCGTTTAGAAATTACCCTCTACACATAGGTCTCGGGGCTTTTCTGTGGGGTATTTTCTTTATTAATGATTGATGTGGGAGGGGCCAGCCTACTAGTGGTGCCATGCCTGAGCAGGTGGTCCTGGGGTGTATATGAAAGCAGGCTGAGCAAGCCAAAGAGAGCAAGTCAGTAGCAAGTTGGAGCAGCATTCATTTGTGGCCACTGCTCCAGTTCCTGTCTCCAGGTTACTGACTGAGTGCCTGCCCTGACTTCCCCCTGATGACAGACAGTGTGACCTGTGAGAAAAAAAAATGTTTTTCTTCCTCTAAGTCATCAGTTTTGGACAATTTTTTTGTTTGTTTTTGTTTTTGTAGGCAGGGTTTTTCTGTGTCCTGGAACTCACTCTATAGAACAGGTTGGCCTCCAACTCACAGAGATCCATTTATCTCTGCCCATTATCTCCCATATGGGCTTGGACAGTGGCTTATCATGGCAGCAGAAGAAAACCAGGACACACAGTGGCCCACAGCTGTCTACTCAGTACTTGAGAAGGAGAGGCAGGAGGATTTCTACAAGATTCAAGCTGGCCTGACTGAGCGCCAGTGTGATGTCTTACAGACAGGCAGCCAGCCAGCCAGGTGGACAGACAGACAAGGAGAGCTTTCTTTCCCTGTGTGGGTATGCAGATAAAACAGCAATCTGGTGAAGGGCAAACTCCCCTTTTCTCTCCCTCCTATCTTTCCCTTTTCTCTTTCTCAACACTCGAGATCCAGTACCCCCCAGGACAGTGCCTCAGATCCTTAATGATGTGTCAGAACAGAGCCTGGGCCACACTCTGGTGCATAAACCATGGCGGTGTGACTGCTCTGACATCTGGTGTGGTACCAACCAGTTAGTGGGGGAAACAAACACATGAGATTCTCTAGCTAGCCATACCCACATTCAAGTCTGATGGATGGAAAGAAAGAGTGCCTCTGCTAACAGCTCTAGCATTTCAAAGAGGATGGTACCCAGTGGGAGATGTCTGTAGAGTTGTGTGGGTTGGTGATGGTGACCTGAGAGCCAGTGCTTGTGGGTGATCAGGGGAGTGGCTTTTCAGGCAACTTTTCCTTGATGTTCTTACAATCACACATGGTTTCTTTATCATTTGAGGCTTTGGGCTGTGAACAAAGAAAGGAACAGAAGGGGTTTTTCCGGAATGGACTAAGGTGAGTGGGCTCAGGTATGGGGCAGGCTTAGGTGTGGGGCAGGCTCAGAGGTGGGGAGGGCTTAGGTGAGGTAGGCTCAGGTGTAGGGTGGGCTTGGAGGTGGGTAGGCTTACATCCATGTGGGTTTGAATACAGGCTGGGCATCATGGCTGTACCTGGGCAGCAGGGTCTGCCCCACTTGCTTGGGAGATGCCTATTAGTGTAAGTCAGATGGTTGAGTGCTCTTATACTGTATCAATCAAGAATGGATCCAGCTGGCCCCATTTGAGTGATGCCCAGTACTCGCTGGGCAGGCGGTAAGCCCAGATTTTATGCAAGGAGCTGGCATGGGATCGAGGAGCTTATAGCTCTATGCTCTACCAGACACTCTGTGTGGCTCAAAAGGCTCTGGAGAGGGTCAGAGGAGCCTCCTGCCTCAACAGTCTGTCAAGACCTTTGGATGGCCCCAACTGTACTTCAGCAAAGGCCAGGAAGCTTCTATGCCTCATAAAGCTCACGGGATGCATTTCCTATTTTAGCATTGACCTCCCAAATCTATCCTAAACTCCAGAATCCAACCTAACTGCCCCAGTGTCAACCCTGCATCTAATGCATAAACAACCATCAACACCGACCCCTAGCAGCAGAGATAGGAAACAGCACATCGTGTAAAACAAACCCCTTCTGAAAACTTTTGATAATGTCCTACACATGTGCAATTGTATTGTTATTGCATTTACCCCGATTACCCTCTATTATCCCTCTTCTACCCTTTTCTGACCCCTTTCTTCTTGGTGACCTTTCCGCAGTCTAGATAGTTAAGATTTACTGAAGATGCCACACACTGGATATAGAACACAGAGAAATCCAGCTGGGGCTTAGCTGGAAGCTTCTCTTCTCTTTCTCTCTTCTCTCTTCTTCTCTCTTCTCTCTTCTCTCTTCTCTCTTCTCTCTTCTCTCTTCTCTCTTCTCTCTTCTCTCTTCTCTCTTCTCTCTTCTCTCTTCTCTCTTCTCTCTTCTCTCTCCCCTCCTCTCCCCTCCTCTCCCCTCCTCTCTCCTCTCCTCCTCCTCCTCCTCCTCCTCCTCCTCCTCCTCCTCCTCCTCCTCCTCCTCCTCCTCCTCCTCCTCCTCCTCCTCCTCTTCTTCTTCTCTCTCTCTCTCTCTCTCTCTCTCTCTCTCTCTCTCTCTCTCTCTCTGTTTCTCTCTCTCTTTCCCTCTCCCCCTCTCTCTCTTCCTCTCTCCCTCCCCTCCTCCCTTCTTCTCCCCCTCATTTCCCCCCTCCCGTGACACAGTCTTTCCCCAGCTAGCAAACTGCGGGTCACACAGCATACTGAATGAGTGAAGTGCAGTTTATTCACTGGCTTGGCTGCTCCTGCGCCCACTTGGGTGACACACTGTGTCAAGAGGTGTCAAGATTCGCCAGGACGAGGAGCCTGAGCAACTCCGTGCAGCTTCACCAACTTGCTGCTTCCTAGTCTCAGAACGTCCCATCGCTCAAAGGCTCTCCTGGGCCATTTCCAATTAATCTCTGCTCCAGCCCCAGGCAATCGCTGGCTGCTCTGTCTCTGTAGTTCTGCCATTTTTAGAAACGATCTCCAGAAAGCCTAATTTTTGAATGCCTCGTTTCCATCATCTCAGTTTTTTTTTTTTTTTTAAACGTGTGTATGTGTGTGTGCGCGCACATGCGCATGTCAAAGGCGGAGGACAACATCAGGTGTCCTTCCTCAGGAAGCCATCTACTTTAGTTACTGAGATAGCATCTTTCACTGGCCAAGAACTTGCCAAGTAGAGACTCTATTGGTCTCCACCCTGCCCCCACCCCCAGCCCCCTGAGATTACAGGTACAGCTATCATAGCTGGTTTTGTTGTTTTACTTTGACTTTTTGTTTGTTTAATCCTGCCCTGGGATCAGGCTTAGGTCCTCCTGTAAATGCTTCACCATTTTCATTCTCTCTCCAGGACCTCTGCGTGTGTGTGTGTGTGTGTGTGTGTGTGGTGGGGGGGTGTCTTACGTAGCCCAGTCTAGCCTTGACTTTGAAGAAACCCCCATGCCTCACCTGTATAATTGCTGGGGCTACAGGTGTGAGTTACCATGCTGAGCTTCACCCCAGTTCTTTAAAGGGATACCAGCAATTAGTGCTGGCGGAAAGGCAGCGCTCCACCCTCTGGCTGCACGGTGGCGGTGGCTCACCCCCTCCTTCACAGCAGCTCTCATCCTCCAGGGTCCCCAGTAAACTCGGGGCTGTGCAGTGTGCACAGGTAACACAGGAAGAAACTGCCAAGCCAGTCTCCGATCACCTCTCCAATCTCTTATTCCCGCCACCAGATCCTGCGTGGCCCTTTTTCTCTGTACTGTGGCAACACGCAGTCTCGCCTGCCTCTTCTGTCTTAGCCATGCCCGTTAAGTGCTAGGTGGCTGCTTTTCTTTTTTAATTTTTG
This sequence comes from Arvicanthis niloticus, assembly GCF_011762505.2. NCBI lineage: Eukaryota > Metazoa > Chordata > Mammalia > Rodentia > Muridae > Arvicanthis > Arvicanthis niloticus. The sequence continues at coordinate 18,012,294 of NC_133432.1, read as the reverse complement.
AGTTTTGTGTTTGCCTGGAGACTAATGTAATTAAGCCCCTTTACTTCCCAAACAGTCCACATTTAAATTTTGGCTCATGCTCATTTTTTTTTTTTTTTTTTGACATTCAGATTCCTTAAGCCATTATGTTAACACTGGATTTAATCTTTTTTTTTTTTTAACTTACATATTTATTTCCTGCGACTGGGTGTTTTGCCTGCATGTATGCTTGTGCACCGTGGACACGCATGGGGCTCACATAGGCCAGAAGAGGGCATTGCATCTCCTAGAACCGGAGTTACAGTTGGTTGTTAGCCCTCGTGTGGGTCCTGGGTCCTCTTTCAAGAACAGTCAGTGCTGCTAATCACCGAACTATCTCTGCAGTCCCCAAATTTAATCTTTATATAAAGAGAAAATTTAAAGACTCAGACAACAGATGACAAGGGGACGTTTTGGCTCATCACTAATGAGATAGATACATAGATAGATAGATAGATAGATAGATAGATAGATAGGCAGAGAGACAGACAGACAGAACTTGGGGACAAAACTACTATATATCACTAGATATTGAAATTTGGTTCTTGCAGGTGCTGTATCTCAGCCCCTTTTTTAAAAAAAAAAAAAACACATTTTCTTGAGACAGGGTCTCACTAAACTGCCCACACTGGCCTTAAACTGTCAATCCTCCTGCCTCTGCCTCCTTGGGTAGCTGGGATCCCAGGTATGAGCCACTCTTCCTGCCTGTAGAGGGCTTGCTGCAGAAACCATAACGGCCTGTCTTTGTCAGCAGCCATTGGAGTCTCTAATTAGAAGTTCTTGGCTGTCCACACTTAGATTTTTTTTGTGGAAGTAGGATTTATTTCCCCCCAGATTTTAAAACAGTCACCTGTTGCCCACAGCAGCAGACACAGTATTTGCGCATTTTGCATTTGCGACTGGGGAGGGTGCAGGCCCTGGCTACTGAGTCCTTGGCCAGGCTGTGGTTTCCTAGGGGATTTCCCAGCTCGATCAGCTGCCCTCCCTTGTGAACTTTTACACTCTCCTTTCTCCAGGGTGCCTGAGAGCTGGTGTGGTCAAACTATGAGGCGCAGACAGACAGCAGCACCCTGAAGCTGCCCGCTTCCCCGTCACCATCTAAAATGGAGTTTGGGATTCAGATTCATCCAAATCTTCCAGGAGTTAGGGAAAACATTTCTCAGCTTCCCATACCCCAAGTTCCACTTTACATTTAATTTTGAGCACAAGCAGTAATCCCAGCATAAACCCCCATCCTCTGTCTTACAGGGAACCACACTCTATTAGACAAATAAGAGCCCAGGGATAGGAGGAGATTATGCCTCTTTCTTGCAATGATTAAGGACGACGAACTAGTTTGTAGGCTCCATGCCTCCTGAGAACCAGAGATTTCTCTGAGGACTGGTGACAAGGGGCCTCCATAATGAGGAGCGGGGCGGCGGCAGCAGGCAGGCTCTGGCATCTATGATAACCTACTTCTGTTTCTTTAAATTAGCATACAAGACATCATATGGCAATTCTGAGCAAAAGGTCTTCAGTCTTCGTCCTCCCCAAACCCCTGCTGTTGGTGCCCCCTGTAACCATGTCTCTTTGATTCTTTTTCTGTCCCACGTGACCTTATACCCACTCCAGGTCTTTACCCATAACTCACTGAATCCAATATGCTGGCTACAAGCTCAGGGATGTAGGGGCATCCACGGGTGTATAAGCAACTCACCAGTGGCCACATACCCTGAAGAAACGTGCCCTTTCCAAGAGGCAACCAACTACCAATAGATCACTTATTATTTAGGCTTTACTCTCTCTCTCTCTCTCTCTCTCTCTCTCTCTCTCTCTCTCTCTTTCTCTCTCATACACACACACACTCTTTCTTTCCTCTTTCCTGTCCTTTTCTGTCTATCTCTCTGTTTCTGTCTCTGTCTGTCTGTCTGTCTGTCTGTCTGTCTGTCTGTCTGTCTCTCCCACCCCTCCCCCAAGACTAGGATTCCCATACCCCATATGAAAGACAGCATGTGTTTTCTGACATTCTAACTTTGTGTTATTTCACCATTACACTTCCCACGTCTGTCCAGTCTCCTGAAGATTTGGTGAGTTCACCCTTCTCCTTACAAATGAATAAAACCCCACCGTGTCTAGGTACCGCATGTTCATTACCCAGCCATCTATTGATGGAGATCTAGGCTGATTCCATTTCCTGGATACTGTGGACAGCACAGCCGTGGACACAGATGAGTGATGTCTTAGTGTAGGATCTGGAGTCCTCTGTGCATATGCCTAGCAGTGGTGTAGCTGGGTCATGTGGACGCTCCAGTTTTAATGGAGGGGGGCGTTCTCCCAACTGATTTTCACAATGACTGTATTAATGCAACTCCCCCAATAGTGACTAAGAATTCCTATCTCCAGCATTTGTTCTTAGATTTCTTCATGACAGCCACTCTGACTGGGCTAAGGGGGTATCTCAAAGGAGTTTTTAAATTTACATTTCCCCAATGACTGGGAGTGATGATCTTTTTACAAAAATATTCATTACCCATTTACATTTCTTATTCCAAAAGCTGTTCATCTCATTAGCCAATTTGTTGATTGGCAGGGTTCTTTGGGGGGGGGCAGGGAATGTTTAAAATTTCTAGTTCTTTTACAATTCTGGATATCTGTGCCTCTGTCTGAAGTACAGCTGGCAAAGATTTTTCTCCCGTTCTATGGGCTGTTTGCTCTGTTGGCATTTTTATCTTTCTTTGAAATCTTTTACATGTCATGGTGCCCCCATGTGTGGATCTTGGGGCTGGTTACTCTGCTGTTGGACTTCCAAGAAGAAAGTTCTTGCCTCCACCTGTGTCTCGAAGAACATTACCTATGTTTTCTTCTACCAATTTTCGTGTTTCAAGTTTTAGATCAGAGTCTTCAATTCGCTTTAAGTTGATTTTTATCTAAGGTGAAAGATATGCTTCTAATTTATTTTTTTCCTTGCAGGTGGACATCAGTTTTGCCGGTGCCATTTGTTGAATAGTTTTTTCTACACTGTATGCTATTGATGCCTTTGTCAAATATTAGCTGCCTCAGCTCTGTTGGCTCATCTCTGGGTGCTCTCTTCTGTCCCATTGGCCAATCTGCTTTTATGCCAATGCCAGGCAATCTCTGTCGCTAGAGCTCTGTAGTGTAAGTTGAGGTGAGGCATTGTGACCCCCTCATCCACTTTGGTTCACTAGATTCTTCCTCATCTCTGCTTGGCTGGCCCCAGGGGAAAGGGCAGCCTATGCCTGGAAGCCAGGTCACCCGACTCCAGCAGAGCTGGTCACCTGACTGCAGCAGAGGCTGTCACCTGATTCAAGCAGATCCTGTCACTTGACTCTAGCAGAGCTTGTCACCTGACTGCAGCAGAGCCTGTCACCTGCTAAGGGTACATCAGTGCACAGTAACATGTCCACTTCAGCTTATGATTCTCAACTCTAACCAGCCCACTCAAGGGTACTGTAATCACTCCCAGTGCCCTGCTATCTTGTTTCGAAATGAGGAAATGGTAACTCTCTCCTTGTACCAGTTGTCTATGATGGCTATAACAAGTCAATATAACCATGTTGGCTCAATTTGTACGAAATTATCCTCTCCTCATCTTACAGGTTGCAAGTCTGCAATGAATGTGTAGAGGGCATGCTTTCAGCAAAGGCTCATGGGAGAATCCTGCCTTGCCCATTCCAGCTGCTACTGTTAGTCAGAAACCCTTGACTCGTGGATATGTCCCTCCAATGCCTGTCTTGGGGACAATTTTAAGAGTCTTACAAGCATATGTGGTGTTGGGTTTAGGGCTCTCCATTCCCTAATGTGGTCTTGCCTTGCCCCTTGGCTTTGTCTCACCTGGGAAGACCTGATTTGTACATAAGTCACAGGCATGGGCAGCATGGGTTAGGACTTGGATACATCTCTGAGGTACACAACCCCCAAGGCAGCAAATCTTGCAAGGTACTGGGAAAGACTGTCAGTGGCTGCTCTGTGGTTATTAAAGAGGGAGATATGAAATATGAACCAACCAGGTCGTATGCATGAGGCTGGAATGAGGGCGTGTGGGGTAGGACAGGAACCCAGGAAGCTTCCTCTACAGGACAGATTCCTGCCAGGGTCGCTGACCCTCAGAGTCTTTGGTGCTTTTCTATGTATTGATTTAACCTCATGTGCTCTGAGAGTGGGGCACTTAGACATATACACTGGGCACGTTATTGTTTCCTCCTTCCTTCCTTCCCTCTTTTTCCCTTCCCCCTTGTCTTTCTCCTTCCCCCTTTTCCTCCTCCTTCCTTCTTCATTCTCTCCTCCTAGTCTTTCTCTTCCTTCTCTCCTCGTTCTCCTCCTCCTCCCCTCCTCCTCTTCATTCCTTCCTCCCTCTTATCTTTGAAACAAGATGGGATTTCTACGGCACATGTTTAGCCAGTGCTCCTTAGAGGATTCACAGAGCAATGAGTGTGGGGACATTTTATCACCCCCTAGTTATTCTGCCTCCTCTGGTGGTCACCGCGTCCTCCCCATCCTGGGCTGTCACTAAGTTGTTCTCTGTGTCAGTGGATTTGCTGATCCCTTTCAAGAAGGATGCTGGTTTTGAAGCTCAACCTTGTCCTAGCACACGCCTGTACTTCTTCTTTTCCCCTGCAGATGATTGCAGTGCTCTTGAGTTGAGTGGTACAATTATCCGGTGAGAATCATAAACCACAGAGCGCTTCCTAAGATCCAAGCTCTGTTCTAATTATGCACATTATTACAATGGAGATGCCTTCTGAGGTTGGACAGAAAAAAACAAATGGATTCAGTGGACTTGGAGGAAACTGTCCCAAGTGCTGGCTCAGTCCTGGCCCAAGGAGGGTGGGGCACACCCTTCACTTAGTGATGCTGATGCCTGCCTCGGGCATTGGGGTTGGGGTTACCAAACACTCTGTAACTTTCAAGAGAAGCCAGGGATGGGTGTAGTGGCTTGTATTAATCCCAGTGAAGGCAGGCAGATCTCTGAGTTTGAAGTCAGCCTGGTCTATATTATGAGTTCGAGGACAATCAGGACTACATTCATCCCATTGGTAAATATGGACAGCAGAATTCATCTTAAGGCAATTTAGACAAAGAATGACTTCTAGGTAGCTACCTTCATTCCTACAGAGAAGACTTAAGGTGACCACACTGAGTCACACATCTTTCCAGCGACCTCGGAGTCAAATGTGAAACCCAGGTGGCCAGCTCACTCAGGTTCACATAGGTTGTCCTTATTTTCAAACCAGAAGCCCTGTATCCCAGGAACCTCCTCAGTGCTGAGCAAAGTGGAATAGTTGGTCCTGGGAGGTCCTGTGAAGTCCTGTGAGGTCACAGTTAAGGATTCCATGCCTGAGGTATTATAAACTCAGAGTGAATATTTGAACACACAAAGGAAAGAAGTTGGTGTTTTCAGTCCATTGAAATATTCTCCAGGGCCGTAATTCTCAACCTGTGGGTTATGACCTTTTTTGGGGGGGTCAAATGACTCTTTCACAAGGGTCACATATTAGACACCCTGCATATCAGACATTTATGTTATGATTCATAGCAGCACCAAAATTTAGTTACGAAGTAGCAACAAAAATCATTTTATGGGTGGGAGTTGCCAAAACATGAGAAACTATATTAAAGGGTTGCAGCATTAGGAAGGTCGAGAACCACTTCTCTAGGGTCAAAGATGCCATTTTGTCTCCTCACTAATCAGATTTGAGTTTTGACTGTTCCCAAAGATGACATCACCACTGTGACCATGACTCCTGTCACGAGGACAGTTATCAGCATCGCTGCTTTCATTAACCCTGCCATCCAAGATCATCGTCATCGTAGGCACGTACGTCATCAGCACCATCAGCATCAACATCAGCATCATCACCACCATCACCATCACCATCACCATGATCATCACCATGGCCACTATCACCCACTGTCACACTCACATCACTGTCACCAACATCACTACCATCATTAATACTTTTGATTTCATACAGGAACTAAACTGGGCAGCTCTAATCTCCGGATACTATGCTTGCTAGTTTTTGCTCTAACCATCTGGTTAGGCCTCCCAGGATCACATAGGCACAATTGTGTGATGATGATGATGATGATGATGATGATGATGATGATGATGATGATGATATTGATGATGATGATGATGCAAATCACCCTCCTTTATGCCGAGCCAAAGGAACAAACCTCTTGCTGGCTGTTCTGTGCTGGAAACTTCTAAAGGTTTTGAGAACGCCAAAGGAAGGCGTTCTCACGTTTCCCATGGTGCCTCAGTAGGACCCTCATTTTATAAATAATCCCAATTAAAACCCCCAAATTAGGGGGTGACATTTTCTTTATAGCTCCTCCACTCCTGTCTAGATGTGCCAGGCCATAGAGAAATTAGGTCACGCAGAAGCAAATATTTATGGTAAACTTGGCAACCGTCCCTGTAGGGAATTTCCACTTTGCCAACTGTGGGATTGGATGGGGAACCCCATGTTCAGCCACAGTGTTTTCAGGAGCAGAGAGAGCTGGGAGAGACTGGAGAAAAGTCCCACAAGTAAGACCCTGTTGGCTTCAACAGGGCTATGGTGCAGCACACACACTGTCAGGACTGTGTGTTTAGCCTCTTGGCTAATGCCAGCTGCTGAGTCTGAGAAAAGGCATTGAAGTCACATCCAAGTCAAACCCTGGGAAGGCCCTGACCAGCTATATGGTCTTGACTAGTTGGCTTTACTTCCCTGAGCCTCAACTTTCCCAGCTGAAAAATGGGAGTAACATACCACACCTCGGGAAACCGAGGGATCAGCTACAGATGCTGAGGAGTTGATACTAGGTGTCAAGTCATTATTCACATGCGGGGGTGTAGGATGCAGGAAGAATGTCTACCAACTGAGGCATATAAACAAAAGAATGAGAGATGTCTGTGCCCCATATGCACTGCGGCAATATGGCGCCAACTGAGATACGGAGACAACTCTGACAGCTGAATAAAGAAAATCTGGTCCAGAGGGTTGAAATACTATTTAGCCATGAAAATGGCAACACTGATGTGGATGAATTTGGGGGATGCAGCGCTACTCCATAAGACCAGATGCAGAGCAGATGTAAATGAGTCCATTCATGGATGGATCTAGTATGGCTGCCACACAGAGGAGGAGGGAGATATGATTGTTAGAAATGCTGGGAGGGGTGAGAGGCCACAGGATACTGTGGGTACACTTAAGACTTTGTTAAGAGGACATCCTGAGCCGGTGAAATAGTTGACTCAGCAAAGTGCCGCACAACTGTACGGAATTGAGTTCAAACCCCAGAACTCACTTTAAAAATCAGGGCATGATGGCACAGGTTTTTGTTGTTGTTCTGAGTTACAATGGTGGATTTGGGGCTTCCACCCTCAGCTTCAATCTTTGCCAACATTGTTGGGGAGCTGGGGATGGCCATTAGAGGACAGCGTCAGAATGGAGTAGGATTCAGGCTGTGCCCTGGCTTCTTTAGGTCTCCTGAGAGGCAGCACCAACCTCAGAAGTGGCCCAGGGCATTTTCATTGGACAGCAATCTCATGGAGGCTGTGGGTGACCTGGTGGCAGGAGGACCACTCAAAGTGAAGGAGGAACCAGCCCACCCATATGTTTAAAAGGCAAAAAGAACAATTCTCTATAAAAAAATAAATGAATGTGCCAATTTTGACCTTTTAAAACTCTTTGACAAAACTCAGATAGAGGGGGTGAAAAGATCTTGTGCTTCATCTAGCTGTTCTTTGTATTAATTTCTAGGGCAAAATACCAGGCTTAATTCTCATTAAAATCTGTACCCACCTAAGGTTCCCAGGAATAAAATTCTATTATCCATTCTCTTTGGTTTCTCCTTTCAAGAATGCTTGGTCTGCTGGGACGCTACACAGCAGGGCCTCTGTGTCATTGAGAACTTCTCCTCCCCTCCCCTCAGGACACAGTTGCTTTAGGTTAGCAGCTTGGCTTCTGAACTCTGAATACCACACAAGCACAGTCTGAGGTAACACCTCAACAGCCTTGAAAATGAATTTTTAGGTCTTCTTGCAACACAGGCTGTCATATCCTGTGTCTGAATAATGGATGGCTCTCATTTCTGGGGCAAGCTGTGCATCTTGCCCTGTGGTGTCTATCAGGACAAGGGCGCTGTGCTGGGTATCCATGATGGGAACACTTGGGGACAGGACTGAACATGGATTATGCACTGGTTCCATGACCAATCTGTTTTTTTCTTTAAAGCTTTATCGTATATATATGAGTTCTTTGCCAGCATGTTTCCCCTAATCCTATCTTTCTAAAGTCCCTTCAGAAGGAGAGAAAGTGAAGAGAAACCCTGAGTCTTAAGCCACTAATGATGCAGAAAAAGCAGAAGGTTTAAAGCATCTTGGTTGGTTGCTAAATCCTAAAATGTTAAAAAGGTGAATGAGTGCTATACTATTTCTCTCTAATGAACGTAGGGTTTGTGTGTATGTATGTATGGTGTGCCTGTGAGTATGTGTGGTATGTCTGTATGCATATGTGTATGTATGTGGTGTGTATATGTTTCTCTGTGTGTGTCTGTATAGGTGTGGTGTGCATGTGTGTGGTAATTACAGAGGTTGTGTGTGTTTGTGTGGTATCTGTTTGTGTGTATGTATATGTGTGGTGTATATGTGCAAGCCTATACACACACACACACACACACACACACACACACACACACACACACACCTGTTCTTGTGTTTTCAGGTGCGTATGTAAGCCAGAGGTTGATTCTCCCCTGTTTCTGTCTCCCCATTGCTGGTATTACCACGACACACTGCCATACCCACCTTCTTTTACATGGATTCCGGAAATCTAAACTCAGTTTCTTATGCTTATATAGCAAGCACCTTATCTACTAAGTCTATCTTTCCATCTCTTCAAATATTTATCCATCCATCCATGCATCCATCCATGCATCCATCCATCTATCTATGCATTCATCCATCCATCCATTTATCTATCCATCCATGCATCCATGCATCCATGCATCCATGCATCCATGCATCCATGCATCCATCCATCCATCCATCCATCCATCCATCCATCCATCCATCCATTCACGCACCCATCCACGCATCCACACATTCATCCATCCATCCACTCATCCATCCATCCATCCATCCATCCATCCATCCATCCATCCATGCATTTATCCATCCATCCATCCATCCATCCATCCATCCATCCATCCATGCACCCATCCACGCATCCACACATTCATCCATCCATCCACTCATCCATCCATCCATCCATCCATCCATCCATCCATCCATGCATGCATTTATCCATCCATCCGTCTATCCATCCATCCATGTATCTATCCACACATCCATCCATCCATGCATTTATCCATCCATCCATCTATCCATCCATCCATGCATTTATCCATCCATGTATCCATCCACACATCCATCCATCCATCCATGCATTTATCCATCCATCCATCTATCCATTCATCCATGTATCCATCCACACATCCATCCATCCATCCATCCATGCATCCATCCATGCATGCATGCATCCATCCATCCATCCACGCATCCATGCATTTATCCATCCATCCATCCATCCATCCATCCATGCATCCATGCATTTATCCATCCATCCATCCATCCATCCATCATCCATCCATGCATCCATCCACGCATCCATGCATTTATCCATCCATCCATCCATCCATCCATCCATCCATCATCCATCCATCCATCCATGTATCCATCCATTCATCAATGTATCCATCCACACATCCATCCATCCATGCATCCACACATTCACGCATTTATCCATCCATCCATCCATCCATCCATCCATCCATCCATCCATCCACGTATCCATCCACACATCCATCTATCCATCTATGCATCCATCCATGTATCCATCCATGTATCCATCCACGCATCCATCCATCCACGCATCCACGCATTTATCCATCCATCCATCATCCATCCATCCATCCATCCACATATCCATCCATCCATCCACGTATCCATCCATCCATCCATCCATCCACGCATCCATGCATTTATCCATCCACATATCTATCCACACATCCATCCATCCATCCATGCATCCATCCATCCATCCATCCATCCATCCATCCATCCATCTATCCATCCATCCATCCATCCATCCACGCATCCACACATCCATCCATCCATCCATCCATCCATCCATCCATCCATTCATCCATCTATCCATCCACACATCCATCCATCCATCCATCCATCCATCCATCCATCCATCCATTCATACATCCATCCACACATCCATCCATCCATCCATCCATCTATCCATCCATCCATCCATTCACACATCCATCCACACATCCATCCATCCATTCATCTATCCATCCATCCATCCATCCATCCATTCATCTATCCATCCCTTCACCCATCCATCTATCTGTGGTAATGAGGCTCATGTATTTGAACATTTGGTCCCCAGTAGGTGGTGCTGTTTGGAAAGGCTGTAGAATCTCTAGGATAGTGGTTCTCAATCTTTCTAACTCTATGATCCTTTACAGTTCTTCATGTTGTGGTGACCCTCAGTAATAAAAGTATTTTTGTTGCTACTTCATAACTGTAATTTTGCTACTGTTATGAACTGTAATATAAATATCTGTGTTTTTTGATGGTCTTAGGTGACCCCTGTGAAAGGGTCATTCAACTTCAAAGGGGTCATGACCCACATGTTAAGAACGGCTGCTCTAAGAGATGGAGACTTCCTGGAAAAGTATGTAGCTGAGGGCAAGCTTTGAGTGTTCACAGCCTCATCTATTTCCAGTTCTCTCTCTCTCTCTCATTCTCTCTCTCTCTCTCTCTCTCTCTCTCTCTCTCTCTTTCTCTCTTTCTCTCTTTCAGCTGCATGCTTTGTGGTTGAGATGTGATCCCTCAGCTGCCGTCTCTGGCTGCCCACTGCCCTGCCTCCTCTCCATTATGGACTCTCCCTCTGGAATCATAACCCCAAGCAAACTCTTTTTCTCCACTTTTGGATATGATATTTTATCACAGCAGCCAAACAGGAACTAATAAAAAAAAGTGACCCTTTCCCTACCCTGCCATCCAACCATCAACTCATCCAGTAGCTTCTCACTGAGCACCCACTGTTAACCAAGCATGGTTCGGGATGGTACAGTGATCCCTCCTCCCCCCCCCGGGAAATTCAGATAATAAATGCAGAAATGCAATTCGATTCTCTATTATTCTATGCAAGAAAAGGCAGGCCAAGTGAAGGGTGACTGGGATGTAAGATGTTGAGGTACACCTGAGACAATGAAAGCAGAGACTTGACCAGTATGAAGAGGAGCACAGCCTGGACAAGGGGGAAGAGATTTTGGGTACAACAAACAGCAGGTGTAAAGGCTGGTGCCATCTTGGCCTTTGTAAGTCCTCCAGTAATGAACACCAGGCAATGGCTTCAGGGACCACCCTAATCCAGGAGGACCTCAGCTCAACATCATTCCATTTTCAAAGTCACAATTTCCAAAAAAAGGTCAGGTTGGCTCTGTGATGGGGATAAAGAAGGAGCTGGATTACAATGGACTCTCTTGGGGGAATGAAATATTCAAGTCACCCCGACCAGTTTCTTTTGACCAGCACTCAGTGGACTCCCTCTGAAGCTGGAGATCAGAATTCTGTGGGTGCAGTGCAGCCAGTGCAGTTACCAGACTCCCAGCAGGCGGGTAATGGTCAGTGAGGTAGGAGATAGTCTCAGCAGAAGGCTCAAGCTCCTTACTGCACACCACCCATACGCACGGGCCATGGTATCTCACAAGCCTCATGAAGCCTCTGGCCCCCTAGAGCGATGGTTTTCAACCTTCCTAATGCTGTGACCCTTTAATACAGTTCTTCATGTTGTGGTGACCATCCCCCAACCATATAATTGTTTTCACTGCCACTTCAGAACTTGGCTACTGTTAAGAACCACGATGTAACTATCTGACATGCAGGATATCTGATACGTGACCCCTGTGAAAGGGTTATTTGACCCCCAAAGGGGTCAAGACCCACCAGTTGAGAGCCACTGCCTTGGGGAAACACCTTAATAGTCCACACCCTCCGATCTCTTTGAGTAGCTACTGAGTTAACACTTTATTTTTAGTTTGATCTTAATCACAGATTATGACGTGGCACAGAAAGCCCAAGGTCACAATCCCAGGTTCCTGCTATGTGCTCCGGTCAAGGAAAATGACTTCATCTTGAGTCTACATTGATAAAAGAACGATGACTTGAAGGCGCATCAAAATTCCAAGTAAACTGGCTGGCACCAGGAAATCCAACTGAAATGGCTCTGTCCTAGGAAAGACAACTTCTTGCTCCTGTCAGATGAGAGCTATCTTTCTCTAGAGTAGGCTTAAAAGTTAAGGTTTTTAATTTTTTTTTAATTCTTTTTTTTTTTTTTTTTTTTTTTTTTTGAGACAGGGTCCTCTAAGAAGCCTGGTACCTACTTTTTAGACCAGGCTGGTCTTGAACTCTGCTTTCTGAGTGCTGAGATTATGGGCAAATGCCATCATGCCTGGCCTAAAGTTGGGGTATTTTTATCCCATTTAAAAAAATTGTAGGAAGACAATTTAGGAAATAAATCAATTTATAATCATCCAGCTTCGGGTAAAGTACCATATCTCCTATGTAAGACCTCCCCATGTGGGCGGTCCCACCGACATGCCAGGTTGTACAAAGCAAGAAATACCTCAAGATAGATATTTGAGTTGGGCACAGTCTGGGAGTTCCATGCGTCCCAGTGGATTCTCCTGAAAGTCTACAGCCCCTTACCCCCTGTCACAGGAAATGAGTCCACTGAGTCCATACCTGACCTCTGATCCTGACCAACCATCTTAGATGAATATTTGTTTTTTATACAGAAGAAAAATGATCACCCCAAAGATGTATTTGACAACCCAAGGGCTTCTCCAATTTCATGATACCCACACATGAACCTGATATGCTTTTGGTCCTTCCTTGACTCATACCTCTTCCCCAAGCCTGATGTAGATATTAGGGTGGTACCAGGTAGGGAGAGGATGCTGTTGGGAAGGACAGTCTATAGCTGTCTGGAGATGGTGCTGTGCAAACTGCATTGAAACCATCTACTGCATGGGATAAACAGGCTTCTGCTAGACTGGGCTCTTTTTTTTTTTTTTTTAAGACTTATTTATTTTATGCATGTGAGTACACTGTCACTGTCTTCAGACACACCAGAAGAGGGCATCAGATACCATTACAGATGGTTGTGAGCCACCATGTGGTTGCTGGGAATTGAAGGATCTCTGGAGAGCAGATGGTGCTCTTAACCACCGAGCCATCTCTCCAGCCTTTGACTGGGCTCTTACAAACCTATGTGTGCAGCCTGCTCAGTGCTTGGGGGTGGGGTGGGGTGGGGTGGGGTAGTCACATGCTGAGGCTTGATGGTAGTGTCTGCTGGAGGCTCTTCCTGTCCCTAGTTTTCTCTTGACACTGAAGAAGGGCTTGAGAAGACGTGGTATTGAGGCAAGAACTTCCCTGAGAAACAAATTCTTCTTTCCACCCACTGGACCCTTCTAAAGGCTCTTTTCTTTAAGATGAAAAGCATCCTGGGAAAATTGCTTGATCTCTTTTTCTTTTATAAAGATATATTTACAAGTATGAGGGTGTCCCTTGAGGTCAGAAGAGGATGTTGAAGCTGGAGTTACAAACAGTTGTGGGTCACTCATTGTGGGATCTTCTGCAAGAGCAGCAAATGCTTTTAACCTCTGAGCCACTTCTCCATCCCTTATTCAATGTTTTCAAAGGCCTAGCCAGCTGTAAACCTGCCACAGAGGGTCTTGCTTCACAGTGTTTGTTTTATTTTTCTTTCTTTAAAAAAAAAAAAAATCCTTAGCTATGCCTGTCATTTCCAGATACGTGGGATTCTGAGGCAGGAGGATTGCAAGTTGGGGACTTGACTGGGCTATAGAATGGGAACAAGGACAATCTGGGCAACATAGTGAGACCGTGTCTCAAAGTAAAAGATGGGTTGTATCTCAGCAGTAGGGGGTGTTGCAGAGTGAGTGTGGGGCCATAGGTTTAATCCCAGTGATAAAAAAATGAAATAAAACTTCTCATCTTTGAGTGAAACCCTATATCCTGTTCCTATTTACTATCAATAAAGGTTTGTTTGTTTTTGTTTTTTTTGGTGGGGGAACTAGTTATAAATGTACTTAATCTCATTTTATTTATTAAAAAAAAAGCCACTTTCTGATATGGTTATCTGTTTCCTTCATAAGCAACTGAATTCCCCAAAACATTTTGTTCCTTTCAAACACTCATACCCAAACATAGTTTTTAAGTGCCTCTGAGCCATTTCATCTAAAATTCTTCTGTTAGCACAGATTACACAAGATCTTAACCATGTAGCCCAGGCTGGTTTTGAACTCAGAATCCACTTGCCCTCATTCTGAGAACTGTGATTATTGGTGTGACCATTCACACCCCACTGATGACTGTTCCTGAGTCTCTAGGCTGTGCTGCACAACTGAAGTCAAGTTGCATGTTCCAGAGAATCACCACAAGGGTGAACCTGGCGATCACATGCAAGCTGCATTCACACCGGTTGTAGAGATGGCATCGCCATCAGTGACTATGGCATGAAGCCAATCTGGATTCACTCCAGGTAACTTGCAGACAAAAGGATTTGGGGTGTGACATTAGAAGTGATTTCAACTCATCTTAAAAGCACTGTAAAAACCACAACAACCACAATAATGACATCGCATTTCAAGGAGGACTCACGTATTTACAATAGACCGTAATGATATCTTATGTCTTTATAATGGTTTTGCTTTTCAAAGCATTTGAATGCCTTATCTTTCTGAAATAGGCATTCAGTGCTTATGTTCTGTAATAGATGTTGGCATGAATTTTAGGATGAAGATTTGAAAAAAAAATGCCATGGGTCACACAGTAAATATTTTTAGAGTTTTTGAACACAGAAACAAAACTGTTTAAAATGTAGACTCGAAAATGGACTTCAAGGTCAGGTATCGGATGGAGGGTTGCCTGGGGTTACAGTACATGTTCAAAGCCAAGAATGAACCAGGCAAGGTGGTGCACACCTATAATCTCAGTACCATGGAGGCTGAGGCAGGGGGAATGAGCCTCTGAAGGGAGTCTGGATTTTATAATGAGTTCAAAGCTGGCTGATTTTCCTAACAAGACCTTTGCAGCTCAGAGGCCATATGATTAGCAACTATGTGCATGGCTTGGATTCGGTCCACAGAATCCAAAAAACAATGCATGACCAATCACGTTCTACCTTCTCCAAGCTAATGAATCCTGGGGCAGATGACATGTAGGCTAATGTCTGTTGTGTCTGGCTAGCGTCTGTCTCCCACCGTCTGTGAGAGACGAGTTTTCCCATCATACAACACATCTGCCTATTCTGAGGCCTACTGTGTACCTGCCCTGGGTGACATGGCTCTAGGCCTGGCAAGTGGAGTGTAGCATCCTCTCTGACGTTGATGAATAGCTGAGGGGGAGAGCACATGACTAAGCCAGGCAAATGCTCCCAAAATTGTGTGTGTGTGTGTGTGTGTGTGTGTGTGTGTGTGTGTGTGTGTACATAGAGTGCCTTCAGAGACCTGAAGAAGGCATAGATCCCCTAAACTGGAGTTATAGGCAGCTGGGGCTAGGAACTAAACTCGGGTCCTTTGAAAGCCCAGAATAAGCTTTCTTAATTAGAGAGCCATCTCTCTGGACCAATGCTTCTAAACCAGAGCTTTCTGGAGGTGGGGAGTGGGGTGGGGTGGGGTGGGGAGGAATTTCTGAATGATCAGCAGTGAGGGTCTCGTTCTTTCTTCTGGGACAAAACGATTATGGTCCCTAGACCTGTTGGTCTAATGGAAGGTAAGATACCCAAGGCCCAGAGCATCCAGGGTGTGGTTTACAGACAGCACCAACAATCCTTCCTAGAAGGTCTTAAAAGGCTTGAGGTAGATCTTCTAAACTACACAATGTGCATATTCAGGAGTCTGAAAAACATTTTAAGTTCAGATTGGGTTGGTTTTATCTCTTACGTAAGCTGAAGAGTCCCAATCAATCAATTTCCCCTAATCTCTTATTAATTCATTTAAATAGGATGCTTGCTGATAAGAGCTCATCAGTGAGAGTGCTGGAGACTCAACACATAACTTATAAACCAAGCCCACTGTAGGTAGGATGGAGAGTAAGAAGTCCTGTAACTCTAGTGTGGCCCATCTACTGTACACTGTCTGCTGACTTCTTGACTATTGCGAGAGCCTTGTCCATGGTCCAAGGGAAATGGGATGAAGTTGCCTACAGGGAGCAGGGAGGGGCTAGGAACGCCCCCTTGTCGGGGGAGCTGCATAGTACAGGGTCCCCTGCAGGCTTAGCTTCCTTTCTGTTGGTGTAAGGAAACACCCTTAGCAAAAGTGACTTAGGGCATAAAGGACTTCTTTGGCTTACACTTCCAGGTTATAGCCCATCATTTAGGGGAAGTCAAGGCAGGGGCGGAGGCAATTGATCAGGCTGTATCCACAGTCAAGAGCAGAGAGGAGAGAACTCCCACCTGCTGCCTGCCCTCCCATGGGATGGATGGGCAGCCTGTTTTGGCCACTCTCCACAGTCCATGAAATGATCCCGCCCACATTCAGGGTGGGTCTTTTCACCTCAACTGACCATCAAGATAACCCCTCACAGACATGCCCACCAGCCAACTCGATCCAGGCAATTCTTCAATCATACTCTCTGCCCAGGCAACTCTAAGTTGTGTCAAGTTGAGAGTTAAAACCAGCCAGCACATTTTCCTATCTATGTCATCCCACATAATCACGAATAACTTGGGTTGACTCAGGTCTCTGAGATCTGTGGTCACTCATTGCCACAGCCTAGCCCAGCTCATCCTGACCAGGACACACGGCTGTCTAAAGTTTCTAAGAATGGAAACACGAAAAGGAGAGCGAAAGTGGTTTAAAACAGAAGCAAGCAACAGGGACTTTGGTATGGAGACGTGGCTAGTACCACGACACGTTATCTGTGAGGCTTAGCCAATGAAAGGTGATGTTGCTTCTCCTAGGGTGGAGGATAATAAGTCACTTATACATAAAATAACAATTGTAGCAATGACCTGGAAAAGAGGAAGCATGCAGGGGTCCTGTCAGTCAGTAGAACTCCCGGGCTATCATGGTACCATGACTTACCATAGCGAGTGGGACGATGGCGACCAGGTCTTTCTGGCTGATGAAGATCTCAGACACGGCGATGTCTGTGGTCCCCTTCCTTGGATACTCCACCTGCCAGGTGATGGGCTGTGTCCCTGAGAGGCTGCTGAAGCTGGCGATTTCAAAGTTCATCTGCATGACCTCGTTGAATAAATTGCCGCTTCTGGAAGGGAATGGAAGGAAACAGCTTTAATGTGATGTTGTTTGAAGGTTCCTTCTCTCCCTTTATCCTAATCCCACAATGGTGCTTGGAAGGAGGGGAGGAGGGAACCACCTCTCAGGAACAGGACTAGGCACATGAAGCATGATATCACATTTAAGTTAGAGAGTGGGGAGCTGGGACAGAATAGCACCCACAAGCTACAGATCTAGACAAAAATTCTTAAATATTCAACATTGATCACTGTGTGGAGGGATGAGGTCTTTCGATTATTTTTGTATTTGTTTTTGAGATAAGGGCTCACTACATATCTATAGCTTTCCTGGAGTTCTCTCTGTAGACCAGGCTAGCCACAAACTTGTAGAAATCTCCAATCCTCAGCTGGGATTAGTGTGCACCATCATGCTCAGATAACACTTGCTGCTCTTGTGCTCAAGTGGGGACCTGTCATAAACATGTCCTTTTAAGACTGATCCATGCAGCTGGGGTGTGGCTCAACTGGTAGAGCTGATGTTCATGCTTGCCTGGCATGGGAAAAGCCACTGGTTCAATTCCAAGCTTTGTGTCCACCAGGCATGATGGTGCACACCTGTGATCCCAGCATGTGGGAAGCCAAGGTAGGTGGATTGGAGTTTACAGTCATCCCAATTACACTGGAATTTCAAGGCTAACCTGGGATACATGAGACCTTGTCTTTGGACTCTGCGGTGTATGTGAGCCGGATTCATCCAGCTCTGTATATCATATCCTCACTCAGTATCTGTCCCTACTGGATATTCCTGTATATGTTTGGTGTTGGAAGATGGCAACAAAGAAAAGGAGGGAGTCTATCCGGTGAGCATCTCCTTTGAGGAGATTAAGAGCATCCATGTAGCAGGGGAGTGTGGTGAAGCTGGAGTTAGGGAGAAAAAGATTTAAACACTGAGGTAACCTCAGAGAGTGTTGGAATCCATGACTTGATATATCAATGGTGTGGATTTACAGATGTAACCCTTGAAAGAAAATTTCAAAATTGTCTTTAAAAAAAATACCCCCGATAGTCACCACAAATTCCAGACCATTGAAAACCCAATTCTCCAAACCTTTTGGACTCACCTGCAAGAAAACAGAGACTAAGAATGAGCTAAAAGCCAAAGGGAGTTTAAGGTTTCCAGCCTGGAGGTGAGGGGAGAGATTTGAGTACTCATGTCCTAGCCACTGTAGGAAGCTAAGTGACTCACGGGATAGATAAAATTCTGAATGGGGAAGCCTTTCTCAGGAGAACAGTACAGTTTGATCACGGGCTGTGTTTTACTCATGTTTGGAACACTGTCAGGAACCCAAATAGATCTTTCCCACGCTGCCCACCCAGGCACCTTTCCGATGAGCTCTCCATGGTGCTGAGGCTTAACGCTTTGCTTTGCAGGCTCCACCAGTTGACTGAGAAAGTTAGGACTGAAAAAGTGCCTCACAGTGAGCAGGATAGGAGAGAAAGAAATGGGGTGAGATGAGCAAAGAGGGGGTGCAAAGCTAGAATCCTAGGAAAATGGCCCTAGAGAAGTCCATGTCTCCTACCCAAACACACAGGCTTCTGTCTTGCTCCTCTGTGCCACTGATTCCCATTCAGAGCTCTGAGGGAGGATATCTGATCAGTTGAGATTCAACATGTGAGTGCAGAGAATGGCCCTGGCCTCCCCTACTGTTGTCTGTAGTTAGTATGCAAGACGGAACTCAGAATTCACGGCATGAGAGCAGCAGGAAGGTGAAGCTTGTAAAGGCTGCCTTGCAGAAAAGGGCAACACATTTGGATTTGACTCTAAGATTCAGCCTTAAAGATAAGCAAACAGGAGGGCTGGAGAGGTGGCTCAGCACCCACAGGGCAACTCTCAGTCATCTGTTCCAGGGGATCTGACATCCTCCTTTGGCCACTGTGGGCACCTGGTACACACACGTGGTGCACATACAGACATGCAGGGAAAACATTCATATACAGAAAATTAAAACCAGTCTTATAAAAGTAAACAGAAAGGCTAAAAAGGATGACTCTGTAAGTAAAGGGCTAATCATACAAGTATGGGGGCCTTGACTTAAAGCACTGATATAAAAGAGCTGGGTATAGTAGCATACTCCTGCTGTGACATGCACAGTGCTTGGGGACAGAAAGAGGAGGGTCCCTTGTCGTGGCCCGAGCTGCCCCACACTCAGGGGGGCCAGAAATGTTGAGAACTGCACTACCCCACGTTTGGGGGCCAAAATGTCTTGGACCGTTCTGTCAGTGTTGGAATCCGCACTGCCAGAAGCCTTGGGGACTAAATTGTTAGAGCCTGCACTGCCCCAAGCTGCTCTAGTCCGCAGGCCAGGGTTCAGCAAGAGAGAGACTGAGGATGGACTCGAAGAATGGAAACCAGACAGAGTGTGATTCAATCCCATTTATTCTTCAGTCTCTCTTCTTCTCTCCAAGTCCCTAGTTCCTAGTCCCTAGTGCTTCCAAGTTCCAAGTGCCAAGTGCCAAGTGCCTAATGTCTAATAACTAACTCCAAGTTGTTCTCTCTAACCTAATTTCTAGTTCCAAGTTGTACTGAACTCTTTTGTCTGCCTCTCTCCTTTTATGTCTCACTTCTAAGCCACGCCTCTAAGTCACGCCTTTAAGTCATACCCTTAGGCCTTGTCTCTAAATCTGATCTCTAAGTCACGCCCTTAAGTCTCCGGCTCTAAATCACAGCTTTAAGTCTCACACACCCAAGGGAAGATCCTGGGTATCTAAAGCAAGATGTTATCAGAGTGTGCTCAGCTGTTGTAGGCTGATGTAATCAAGTCTCTTGTCAGGGTATATGGCTCAAGATGGCTGCAAGGATGATAGCCGTCTTCTGTCGGCTCCCCACAATCCCTGTGGGTAACTGACCAGGGAGCCTAGCCAAATTGATGCACCTCAGGTCTCAGTGAGGGACTATTGTAAAAACTAGGTAGACAGGAGCTGGAGAGAGGGTCAGATGTTACGAGTGTGTAACTGCTCTCACAGAAGATTCATGCTTTGTTTCCAACATACATGCTGCATGGCTTACAACTGCCTGGAACTCCAGTTCCACAAAATGCATGTTCTGGTCTTCATGGGCATTTGTATTCATGTGCACATGCTTATAAACACACACACACACACACACATAGATGTGCATAATTGAAAGGAAGTAAATCTATAGGGACTGAAAAGATGGCTCAGAGGTTTGGAACAAGGAACACTTTTGCAGAGGACCTGCGTTCAATTCTCAAGACTCACAGTGGGCCTCTGACCTCCTTGGGCACCCCATACTAACAGATCCATGCTCTGCCACAGAGAATTACAAAATAATAAATGTTTAAACAAAAGCAACAGCAAAATAAAGTGGGAAGCATTCACAACATCCTAATGGATAACAGTGAAGGTTGTCCTCTGGCCTCCTCGTGCATACACACATGGATGCACATCTGCACATGCCTATATTCCCCCACACAGACAGACAGACAGACAGACAGACAGACAGACACACACACACACACACACACACACACCAAAACAAGCAAACAAATGACCTTTTACGTCTATCTCCTACCCCAAAGACTAAAGACTTAGAGAGGCAGGTAACTATATGGGGAGGCAAAGGAAAGAGCCCTCCCCTGTGCATTATGCAGATGACAATACCATTGTTTAAGAATCCAAAACCTAGAAAGGAACCTGAGCTTTCCTGCCCTATGGTGCAGGTTATGGCCTGCTAATGGTTTAAGTACCTGGGAAGTTGGGAGGAGAGCAATAGATGCCTGGGTGTGCTCTCCACAAAGACAATGAGAATGCTAAGAGTGGACATTCTGAACTTAGAATGGAGATGGTAACAAAGGGTCAAGGTTCACCATCACATCTGTGCACGGAAAGCTCTCCGTGTGGGCACCAGCTTCTCCACTTCTTTTCCCTCCATCTCTCAGTGCTTGTACAGATACAAGTTGGGTGGATGGTACAACCACAGGTTCTGGAAGCAGATGTGTGGGTGTCTCACCTATGGCTTCTCTGTGGAGTTGAAGGGAGATCCCAAGTAAGGTCTTGGACCCACTAGCTCTCAACCTGGGAAGACCAGAGTGAGCAAGCTGAGAGGCTGTATACAATTCTGATGTCTGTGCTTGCTCAGCAGAGTTCTTGGCTTTACCAGGGTGGGCTGTGGCTTGGACACAGATTCCTGAGAACCTCCAATGACTAGAATGTTCAGTGACATTTAAGAACTTCTGAATCAGTCCAGGGCTCTGGTCCATGGGATGGTGTCACTCACACTCAGGGTGAGTCTTCCCTCCTCAGTGCATCATGTCTGGACATGTCCCCAGAGTTGCATCCAGATGTGTCTCCCAGGTGACTGAGTTAACATTTAAGTCTGATGATCACAAGGGGTTTCTGGGAGGCACCAAATGCATTGACAGCGAATAAGTAGAGTCACCCACTGCTCCATACACTGGAGAGAGAAATTGAAAATCTGCCTTCTGTGTTTGTTGCCTAAAGTTAAACTCAGCACAGACATTTTATTGAGTCAACCAACCTTCTGAGACTAGGGCTGGGGCCCTGAGATGGTTTGTGTATGCTTAGCCCAGGGAGTGGCACTATTGGGAGGTGTGGCCTTGTTGGAGTAGGTGTGGCCTTGTTGGAGGAAGTGTGTCACTGTGGGCTCGGGCAGTGAGACACTCCTAGCCACATGGGAGCCTGTCTTCTCCTAGCTGTCTTTAGATGAAGATGTAGACCTCTCAGCTCCTCCTGCACCATGCCTGCCTGGATGCTGCCATGCTCCCCCCTTAATACTAATGGACAGAACCTCTGAACCTGTAAGTCAGCCCCAATTAAATGTTGTTCTTATAAGAGTTGTCTTGGTCATGGTATCTGTTCACAGTAGTAAAACCCTAAGAGGGACTCACAATTCTTTCATCTCCCTAGTCCTGACAACAGAACTGCCTTCCCTCTTCTGTTTTCTTAATCTCTTTCTACCACTCAGGCCTTCTGTCATTATTTCCCATTACATCACTCAGCATCATACCTACCCTGCTGCCCGCAGCTCACCCACTCAAGCCATTGAACCCCTGTGGCTTGGGACTCACCCTTTATTTACAGGGCCATGCGACCCAGTATGTGTTTATCTGCACTTGGTGGTTCAATATCCACGTCTCCCTTCACCAATTCATGCTCCATAGTAGCAGGGCTATGGAATTCTTCCATTACCTTCAAATGACACATCACTGTGCTGACCCGCCAGAGGGACGCCGTAAATGTTTGCTAAATGAATAATAGATGAAGGGACTGCCTGGTTTCCTGATATTCACACTTTTCCTTCCAGTAGTCAGGTTAATATTAATTTCTATGCAGGAGGGGGAGAGTCTCTGTTTTGTTAGGAAGGACTGCGGAGGCATGCTTTGGAGCTATCAGCTTTTCCAGAAGGGTTGAACCCATTCCAAGAGGAAAAAAAAAAAAAAGCAAAAAGCAGGGTCTGTTGGAGACCTTCCAGAGAAGACACGCTCCGAGGTCCACTCCTAAAACTTTGCCTTTCCCAAATATCACAGAGGACAGACGCTGGATCCGCTCCAAAGCTTGCTATTGAATTTTACGCCTGCTAAGCTCTGCTAAGTACATAATGACGAGTCTGAATTAACTATGCAAAAGTGTAATTTACAGTTAATGTTTGTAATTGATGAGTTGCGGGGTCTCTGTGGCGGCGCTAACTGCTGAGACGAACGGGCCCTGAGGGGGATGAAGGAAAGTTTCTTAGTTCTAGAACAGAAGGCTTCCTCTACTCATTTCTCATCAGTCAGCCATCCGTCAAGCATTCAGAAGAGTTGATCTCTGCCAGGCACCCTTTGGAAACACCCAGAAGCCATCACTGTAGCTGATGGTGGGTGGGAGAGTGGCATGCTGTCCACTGTCCAGTTATTCAGCTAAAGACACAGTGAAGAGAGTGGGCCAACCAATGTATATTAACACGCCTTGCGGCCCCTTTCTTGTCCCAGGATTCTCTTCTTTGTCATCCCCTGCAGTGACAATTTTTAAGCACCCTGGACTCAGCTAGGGCTGAGAAGTGTGGTGGTTTAAACACAGTATGTCCTCACTCCCACCTCCCCCTACTCACATCTGAACAGGGGATGCTGTTTGGGGAAACTTTGGGATTTGGGGGAGTTTAGTTTCTGACGATAGTGAGCTTTGAGGATAATAGCTTGACGCTGCTTCTTGTTAGGTCACTGCTTGTTGACTGACAGCCATGATGGACTAGCACAGTCTCCCATTGCAAAATGACCCCTGCTCTGCCTCACCTGTCCCCCCGCCTCCCACCTACCTCCCCAGATCGTGAGCCAGAATGAGCTTCAGAGAAACTGTTGGGAGAAGGCTGTCTTACTACTGCTGCAACTATGTTGTATGTGGTGTGCCTGGTGGCTTTGGGGTACATACCCTATATCAAAAATCTTTGCCCTCATATTTGAGGTGCTTAACCAGAGCTGAATGATGGGATACCTAGCTTGACTTCTGTCTTAGGAGTCTCTTCTCTCCTACTGTACAGAGCCTGGAGAGAGGGAAGAGCTAGTTTTTGCCTCCTCCATATTCTGCCTGGCTAGTGGGGCGAACCTGAATCAGTTCGGTGCCCTCTCTGCTAACTTGTCAAAAACAGCACACCAAGGAGAGAGATGAGAGGATGGAGACGGCTCAGCTGGTAAGGTGTTTGCTTTACCCACAGGGACCTGAGTTCAGTTCTCAGAACATACAGACAAAAGCCAGGTGTGATGAAATATGCCCATATGTCCAGGGCTGGGGAGGCAGAAACAGGCTGATCTCTGGGGCTCACTGGCCAGGCACCTTAGGTAGCCAGCGCTCTGGGACCCTGTGAGTATGGACAGCACCTTAGGAGTGACAGCTAAGGTTGTCCTCTAATCTCCACACACACAAATGAACACACACAGACACACACACAGACACACACACAGACACACAGACACACACACACAGACACACACACACACACACACACACACAGCACATACACATATAAAGAGAAGGGATAGGTAACAATGATCCCTGTATTAGGGGACACTGGCTAACCAGCCTGAGTTGATATATATATATATATATATATATATATATATATATATATATATATATATATATATATATATATATATATATTTGACAGGGTTTCATTGTGTAGGTCTGGCTGTCCTGGAACTCACTATGTAGACCGGGCTGGACTTCAACTTACTGAGCTCTACCTGCTTCTGCCTCCCAAATGCTGGGATTAAAGGCATGTACCACCATACCTGGTGGATTGTCCTTTCTTTACTCTTGAGCCGTTGTAAGTGTTACCTATGGAAAATAACCAGGTAGCTTCAGGGTTGTGTGTTAACACTCGGTATAGCAGTCACATCTATCCTACCCCCCACCCCCACCGCCACATGACAGGAACATGCTGATAAGCTGGAGTCTGGCGAAGTGACTTTGGGAAGAAGTCTCTGCTTCTCAGGTCTCCAGGGAGCCACAGTATACTCCCCGAACTGTGAACATCCCCGAGCTCTGACACCAGATATCCAGCTTCAATGGTATCACCGCCTTAAACAATTACCCACTGCCGGACCCTGTGTGAGAATCAGGTATCAAGGAAAAAAAAAAAAGGCAGCTGATGGAGAAACAGACACAGGATCCAATGGTTGTCCCCACTCTGCATCCTGGACCACTGGGCTTCCTCAAAAAGGAGTGCTCCTTGACCAGAAGCTCCTCCACCCTCAGATGCCACACCCAGAGCCTAGTGTTCCCAGAGTATCTGTGACAGGGAGAGATGTGGAGCACAGAAGCTTTGGTTGCTTAGCTGAGGTTGTCCGACGGGACTTCTAATTTAGAAAAAGCCGTTCTTAGGTGTCTTGGAAGCAGCTGGAACGGAGAGAAACGAGGCCGAAATGAAGCACATCCTTTGAGAAATCAGTTTAGAGGCTGTAATTTTGGCTTAGAGTAAACTCCGTTTAGGGGACTCCTAGTCTGCAGGCTGTGGGGAATTGGATAATACTGTGTGTTTCACACTGGAGATGGGAAACATCATCCTGCTGAAAAATGGTTTTGGGTCCCAGGGTCCTCCTCGTGCTCAAGTGTTACAAAGCAGCTGTGACAGCTGGGCCTTTGTTCTCTTCCTGTCTGGGAGGAACAGCAGTGGGGGTGGGGGTGGGGCTCCTCTAGGTGCCGGGCTGGGAGGTCTCTGGCTCCCTTCATCTGCAATAGGCAGCATGTAGTCTCTCAAGAAATATTAAGTGTACATCTGCAATGTGTGAGGAGACAGAAGAACAGCACATCAGATGGCTGTTTCTCAGGCTCGAGGCAGAAGGGAAGACTCACTGTCAACAGACCAGCTAGCCACAGTAACGGCTTCCAGAGCACCTGTCCTGGGCACTGGCCCTTCTGCCTGGCCTTCCCAGCCGCAGAGGCTGCTGGGAGTGGATAACATCATGAAGCAAGAGGAGGTTCCCACAGAAGCAACTGAGCCTGTGACGGCAGGCTCTGCCTCTCATCTGGCCCTACTGCGTCTCCTGTCTTGTTTCCTTAACCGATCTCAGAACAATATCTTAGGATTAGACAAAGGAACCACATATCTTTAATGCTCCTGTATCAGCAAAGGGAGCCTGGGCTCTGACTCTGAGTCTACCAGACAGGCAGGAGTGGGAAGACAGATGGAGAAAGACACACACACACACACACACACACACACACACACACACACACACACCCCAACCACATGGGGGTGGGGGGAGAGATGAGAATCCAAATGTTCTGAGGCAGTGTAGGGTGGTGGATAAAAGGTTTTTGATAGCTTCCATTCACATCCATGGATGGTTGTGTGCCATCCATTCACAATATTGCTCAGGGGACTGGAAACTGGCTTAAATAAGAGACGGCTATGAACCAGTATTGATGGTGCACACGTGCTGGGCATTCAATTCATATTAGTACCCAAAGCCCTTGAAATAGTCACATGAAGAAATACCAGTGTCGTGGAGAGGCAAATCCGTGTCTCAAGGACTAAGGCGCCTGAAGCATGTCTCAAATTCAGATCTCCCTGACCAACTCCCAGACAGATGTCAAACGCAGCGAGGGAAAAAACACAGATGCTGTTATTTCTCATATTTTTTGCTTTTGGTTTTTAAGACAGTTACTCATATAGCTCAGGCTGGCCTAAAACTTCTTACGTAGGGAAGGCTGGCCTTGAACTCTTGATCCTCCTGCTTCCACCTCCCAGGTGCTGGAATTGCAGATGTGTTAGTGACTGGAATGCTGGGAAAGTATCTCTATGCCAAGATCTGTAGGGGTGTATGTGTGTGCGTGCGTGCGTGCGTGCGTGCGTGCGTGTGTGTGTGTGTCGAGGGGTTGTTGGTTGGGAGAGCCAAGAGAGGAAGAAATGGGGAAGAGAGAAGTAAAAAGTAGTGAAAGAAAGATGAACAAAGAAAGGATCTAGAAGGCGGAGGTGTGAAAAATCCATGTACCTGTGACTTCTTAAGTCAAACCTCCCCACGTTATTTAGCCGACAGGAAGTTCAACAGAATAAACAAGTAGTGGCTGTTGGGAATGAACACTGGTACCGCCATTTTCTAAAGAGGCCAGTTTGTTTTCAGCCAAGCAGGATGTGGGTTCTCTTAACCGCTGCCTGTGGATGGATGAGTAAAAGACTCACCAGGCCCTACTATTTACTGCTAACCTACTGGTGACTAACAGATTCTGAGAGTGGGGGAGACATT
Organism: Arvicanthis niloticus; assembly: GCF_011762505.2. Classification (NCBI taxonomy): domain Eukaryota; kingdom Metazoa; phylum Chordata; class Mammalia; order Rodentia; family Muridae; genus Arvicanthis; species Arvicanthis niloticus. Next base: position 17,985,179 of record NC_133432.1, on the reverse strand, counting down.
GTTTCATTCTTTGCTTTGGTGTTCCTTAAAAAGCAATCTCTCTGTCTCTCTGTCTCTCGCTCTTATACACTTTAGCTTCCGTTTATTATTCATTTAACAGAGACCTTTGTATCAGTACATTGAGTTGAACACAAGACTCAGAGCCTACACAGAATGGGCCAAGGAACACGTGAGATCTCATCCAAGAGCATTTGAGCTGCACACGTTGCTTCCCCCCAGGGCTCACCAGAAGCATCTGGAAAAAACTGAGACAAAGTTCTTCCTCACTCTGGGAATCTGAGGGAGCTAGTACTAATGTATACATGACCCCAGTGTAGCCATCTCTTGAGGTCTGCATTGCTGAAGTCTCATCCCCTGAGGTGATGGATAGGGGTGGGTACTGGGAGGATTAGGTCCTGAGGATGGGGCCTCCTGGGTGGTTAGAATGAAAGACTGGGTCCAGGAGGAAGAAACTGTTTCCAGACATCCTAAGTCTGCTGGGATCCTGATATTGTCCTCCAAGCTGTTGGCTGGGAGCATCTTCAGGAACCACCCAGGCAATTCCATTATAGCAGCCGGAGTGGGTTGGGGCATTATCTTCCAATGCCCTTTTTGTGGTGATGCTTCGTGTCCTATTTGGTTTCCAATGACCCATAGCAGGTAGTCACCAGAAGAACAGAACCTGAATGTAACTACAGATGACGTGTCCCCACCCTGAGAAATCCTCCGACCTGTTACAGTTTTGGCATGAGGAATACCCACAAAGACCAAGGTGCTGAAGGAAGGCTTGGTTCTCACTGCAGTGGTGGTCAGAGCTGGGCAGTGAGCATGTGCTCTCTAACTGAATCACTGCACGGAACCAAGGATAATTTTAAGGAGTTTCTGGGTGGCAGTGGAAACTTGTGAAGACAGGGCCAAGAGGGAGGAGGTCATCAATAAGGGTGTATCCTTGAAGGGTGACTCTTGTCTGCAGCTAATTCCGGTGTCTTTCTGCTTCCTGGCAGCCAGAAAGCTAGCCACTTTCTATACCACATGCCCTGCTGTCTCAAGATCCTTCTTCATCTCAAACCCAGAGTAATAGAGCCAGCTGACCAAGGACCAAAACCTTTGAACTGATGAGCCAAAATAACCATTCTCTTCCATAACTCCTGATCTTAGGTATCCCATCACCATGATGGAAAAACTGCACTGGGTAACACCATTCCACTTCCTCAGAATGCATAAAGTCCAGGGTGTGAGATAAGAGTCAATCTCAACTTGTGGTCCCCAGGCCCGTGGGTCCACATTCTTCCCCGACCCCCTGCTGACAATAGCTTTGGCATCTCAGCTGAACAGCAGCTCCCTAGAGGAGGTACAAGGAGCAGTCACATCCAAGCCTGGAATAGGTGGGGATCCCTTTCATGGACCAAGTGTGAGCCCCAGGGATGCAGGAGGGCACTGGGGACATGAACTGGGTTTAGCTGCAGATACTTTGAACCAGGGAGACTAGAGACAGAACCAAAGCCGAAGATGCAGAGTGTGGGCTGCAGGCTATTTCCTTTCCAGTTGGTGATGTGACTTCGTGTGGCTTTGAGTAGAGACATCCCTCATTGTCAGCCTGGCTGGCCTGGTCAATATTGGCCTCAGTGTCTTTTGACAAAAGGCACGATGAGTTTTCTTAAAAGAAAAAGAGAGGGGGAAGGGAAAGAGAGTAGATGGGGAAGATGAAAACCTCACGCATCACTCAGGAGTCTTTAAATACACGGCAGCAGTTTGGTGGTTTGATTTGCTTATGTAATAGTGGAAAAGTACAAGCCCGAGTCCCATCTCTCCCTGTAGCTAATAGTCATTTTTAACCATAACAGAACAAAAAATTCTGGTCTTTGCAAAGTAGGTCACGGAGTGCTAAATATATTCTGCTAAATATATCTTCCTAATGTGTATTGTGTACTTATAAAAACTATATTTATATAAATATATACCATAAATCACATGTAAGCATATAGCATATATTAACTATGCATAGCTCTTAGCAGATATATTTGGGTATGGTAATTATTTAGCATTTCTTTGGACATTTCAGACAGTTTTAAATGTAGCACCCTCAGACGGTAACAAAGAAAACCTGCAAACGCTACACAAAACAAGAGGGTGAGAATTAAGCCTCCCTCTCGTGCCCGACATTTAATTTCTCAAATCGTCTTGCGTTGCTTTCCAGAGGTCAGCTCCGTGTTTGCCAACATATTCTTCTCACTTCCTTTGTGACTTTGTACAAGGCATGCGTGCGTGCATGTGAGTGTTTATGTTTGTATGTGTGGAGGTGCATGTGTGTGTGTGTGTGTGTGGTGTATGCACGTGGTATCTCAGGGTCTCCTTCAATTGATTGCCACTGTATTTACTGAGGTAGATCTCCCACTGAGGCTCCATTTAGCTAGTCTAGTTAAGCAGATTACTGTCAGAGATTTCCCATCTCCATAGACATGGTCCTCATGTTTTATCCACTCGGCCATCATCCTGGCTCAGAAATATATTCTTTTATAACTTTAATTTAACATTTGTCATGTATTTATTTCTGTGAGAATGTTTATGTGTTGGTGCACCCCCACAGCATGTGGGGATCAGAGAACAACTTCTGGGTGTCAGTTCTTCCTTTCCACCCTGAGGGGCCTGGACATCAAGTCAACAAGGGAGGCAAGCACCATTGCTTGCTGAGCCGTCTCACCAGCCCCTTCTTTTGTAGCCTTTTCGTTTCAATTTCAAGGAAATACATTTAGTAGAATTTTTCCCTGGGATCCATTTGTGAGTGTGCAAGGCACACACACTGGACACACGTGCAGTCCCACAGCACCATGAAGCTTTCACTATGTCCCTCCCCATAGCTCCAGTCACCTTGAATAACTGCTGCCCCACCCCCTCAGCCTCTGGTACTCCCCCCAACCCCCCACTTTCTATCTCTGAGTCTAGTACCCTGGGGAACCTATCACAAGTGAAATCCTAGGAATTGGTCCTTGTGTGTGAGAGAAGATCCCCGAGGTTCACCCACACTGTAGCATCCCCCCACCCTTTAGAGAGTACAAGCCCCCCACACCCCATAATACTTTGTTTCTTTTCTTCCTTCACAACGTTTCTTAGAGGACTTTCCAGGCCAGTGGATACAGACAGCTCATTTCAAATGACTACATCCTATTCCACTTAATGGGAGTGTCAGAATGCATCCAACCTGTTGTGGAAGGTACCTCGAGAAGCTTGTCTGAACAGACGTGTGGAGACATTGAAGGCTGTGCTCCCACGGGGTGGCCCTCTGTGTCCTAAGGTTTGGGCATTTAAAGTTTCCTATCATGAAATGACACCCACAGAGTGGGCATCAAATACAACGTCAAGGGGTTGCAATAAACCACCTTTCCTATTTATCTTCACATGGTGTCAGGATGTTCAACGTTTTAACTGAGTCTGTCTTGGTTTAACCATCTCTTTTTTGGTGATAAAACTATTCAAACAATTGACTCACAGACAATGGAGTTCCTCAGGAATTTCTTCCTGGGAGAAGAAAAGACTGAAGTCCTTGGAGTAGCCGGAAGAGGAACTTGTGTCCTGGAAGAAGAATGGCAACATGACAGTTGTCCTTCCAGAACACTTAGAGCTGGGACACTGATGGGCAGGTCCCACACCTTGAGAACTGCTTGATTATACATATTTATGACATTTTATTTAAGCCTTAATTTCATGTCCGATGCTATGATGATGGCCTTGGTGTGGAGGGGTGGCTGGATCTCTGTCTCTCATTCTAATGTGGCTACATGGAAGAATCTCCCTTCTATGCTTTCTTTTTTAAAAGTAGTCTTTTAATTGTCTTATCAAGAATGTCAAATGAACCAGGCTTGTTGCTACCCTAAGTTCCCTAGCACAGTCGATGGGAATCTGGTCATCTCCTAGCAACAAGTGTAAAGACAGTGAGCTAGGTCTTGCCTTCATTGTGGCCCTCAGTGGACCATGTTGGCTCAGGTCTTGCCTCCCTGCTCCCCTGTATGGAGGCTGGTGCAATAGATGCAGGAGGCAATTCTGTTGCATCTCAGGGGAGGGAGCTTCACATTACATGAGGCTATGGTGGGAAGAGACAGAGCAAGCATCAGGAAGGTACCCCTCCCCGACTTGTCTATCTTCCACCAACTATAGCTAGCCTCAGTCTGCCAATCATACACACAAGGCCACCTTGTACATGCCAGACCCAGTGGGCTGCTTCCGACACTGACACCACATAGAACAACAGGCATGGTTCCAGATGTATCTTACCTTGAGGAAAGCCCTGTTACAAGCTATGGAGAAGTGGGGGAAGCTCTATATTGGGACTGCCTGTTACATAGCAATTGTTAATCACCATAAAAGATTCCCAAGCACTAAAGCTTGTAAACAAGGAAAACTCCCTTGGCCCCTAGTTTCAGGGTCAGATGGGGAAGAAAGATCCTGTGGTGTCTCATTTTATGTCAACTTGACACAAGCTAGAGTCATCTGAAAGGAGGGAACCCCAATTGAGAAAATGCCTTTATAGGATCCTGCTGGAGGACCTGTTCTAAATTAGTGATTGACGGGAGAGGGCACAGCTCATTGTGGCTGGTGCTGCTCCTGGGCTGGTAGTCCTGAGTTTTATAAGAAAGCAGACTGAGCAAGCCAGTAAGCAGCACTCCTCCATGGCCTCTGCATCAGCTCCTGCCTCCAGGTTCCTGCCTTGTTTGAGTTCTGGTCCTGACGTCCTTCAGAGATGGATTACAACGTGGAAGCGTAAGCTAAATAAACTCTTTCCTCCCCAACTTACTTCTGGCCATGGTGTTTCATCACAGCAATAGAAATCCTAACTGCTAAGACAGACTTCAAAGACGAGGTCATGAAAAAAATATACAAAGGGCAAACGAGACAGATACAGAACGTGTGAGACAAGGAGAGGGGGTGAGGCTCGCTCTGCTAGATTGTGCCCTGGTCTTCATGTTCATCAGCACACATATCTTCATGCGTTTCCCACATTCTTACACACGTCTCCCCAAGAGGTACTTATTGAGGCCTGAGAACACCCCTCCTCACTCCTTGGCCTCTCTGGCTGGGTTATAGGGTTTGCTGGGGATCTACACGCAAGATTTGTCTTTGCATGTCTGAGTCTGTGCTTAGAGCCCCCCTTACTCTCCCAGCCTTTGCTCAGAGGCATAAAACAGTCAGCTACGAATCAGAGAGGTTTCAACTCTCTGGGAGCACGAGTCAAACATTTGCTTTCTCCATTCACTCCTTTATAGTCTGGCACCATGCAGACACCCTGAACCACCACCCTCGTGCCAACACTGCAAAGAGCCGATGAGAAGTCGGCAAATTCAACATCAAGCTGCCTGGCTCTGAAATACACTCCAGCTGGGTCTCAAATGCGTTTAATATCCTGGCCTGTCGTTATAATGGCCGGCTCTGCATTTTAAAGACTAGGAAACAGGTTCCGATTCACGGAGCCCGGGGCTTTGTAACCGATGGGATGAGAATCGAGAATCGATCGGCTTCAAAGGAAAGAGAGAGTGAGCCGTGAAGGATTGTGGAGCTCACAGGTGCCATGTGGCGTTGGCAAGTGATGTGAGATGCACTTCTTCTTGGTGATGGAGGCAGAGACCTGGGAGGGCCTTGAAGCTCATCTATGCCGTGTGTTTAAGGGTTAACTGCATTAGAAACACATTGAGATTTGGAAATTAAATATTCTTTGGTTAATGTGTACTTTAGGAAGAGAAGATTGAGGAGGAGGAGGAGGGGGAGGAGGAGGAAGAGGAGAAAGAAGAGGAGGAAGAGGGAGAACAGGAAGAGGGAGAAGAGGAGGGATAGGAGAAGGGTGAGGAGGAAGAGAGAGAAGAGAAAGAGGAGGATGGTGAGGAGGGAGAGGAGGAGGGTGAGGAGAGAGAGAAGAGGGAGGAGGAAGAGGAGGATTCCCAGATGAGGATCCAACTAAGTACTGACAGAAGCTGGAACTGCATGTGAATTATCACAAAGCCTTGAAGATCACATGTGATCATTTTGCATGTGCCAGATGCAAGGCTAGACTTCACCACAAGGTCTCCCACTAGCCTGGAACTCACCAACTGAACTAGACAAGTTGGCCAGCAAGCCCCAGGAACCTTCACATCTCTGCCTCCTCAGTGCTGGGTTCACATTCATGCACCATCATGCTGGATTTCCAAGGTTCTGGGGGATCAAACTCGGGTCTCACGCTTGCAAATGCCAAGTACCTTATGGGATGGCCTGTGGACATGGCAGGCTATGTTTGTCAAAATTTAAAGTGTAATGTTGGCCCGCCCATGGACACGCCATCAATGATAGGCCTTTGATGGAGGTAGCATTGACTCACCCTTAAGGACCAGTCTGCTACATGCATCATTGCCATGCTAGGCTCCAGGCAGTAAGGTTAGAGAACAGTGCCAGCTGAGGCCTCCTGGGGGTGCGTCTACCCAGGCAGTGATGCAGTCAGGGGTTGAGGTCCTCAGGGCATCCTCTGTTGGTGGGACTACATAGCACCTCTTAACAGACCATATAACAGGGGTATCCTTATCTCTGGGTAATATTTAAGTGCTTGACATGTTACACCTAACAGACTTCAGGACATTGGCTTGATGGTTGTAGGCAAGCATTTTCAATAGCAATCTACTAAGTCCCCTAAATATAAAAGTCCCCTAGCCACTTTGAATCACATACACACATCTCCATGCTTTCTTCATATAATCAAGGGTCTCTCTGTGTAGCCCTGGCTATCCTGGAACTCGCTCCATAAACCAGGGTAGCCTCAAACTCACAGAGATGCCCCTGCCTCTGCCTCCTGAGTGCCAGGATTAAGGGCATGCCCTTACCACTATCTGGCTTTCAAAGATTTACTTTTAAGCGTATGCATGTGTGTCTGTGTAGGGTGTGCACACCTGAGTTCAGTTGTTTTTAGAGGCCAGAAGAGGGACTCAGATCCCCCACTGGACCTGGAATTACAGGTAGTTGTAAGCTACTTGATGTGGGTATTCAGAACCAAGTTATAGGCTTCTGCAAGAGCAGCAAGCACTCTTAACCATTGAACTATCTCTCTAGCCCTGTAGGTAAAACTTAGCAGCAGAAAAAGGTCTATTTAACCAGTGGCTTGCATCTGATACTTTATAATAGAGAACCAAGTTAGCCTTCAAGGTGTGGGTGAGTTTGAGTGTTTAAGAAACAAGTGGAGGGGCATAAAGAGTAAAGATAGTGTGTGGGGGGGTGTCCAGAGACCTGGGGAGAGGTGGTCCGGGGGAAAAAAGTACACAGAAAAACATGTTGATGTGTCCCTTGGGGGCATGAAATACAAGACAATCAGCTATTGTCTGGTGGCCATTTTCTGCAGTGGGTGGCTCTCGGGGTGACTTTAAGTTGATCAGCCTAGGGTTGGGGGTGGGTGGGTGCTTGGCCTACATCCAAAGTGTGAGCGATATTGTGATTTCCAATGCATCCTTCTGTTTACACAAAAGAGGATGGAGATGAGGGGTCTCTCAGGGGCACTCGGAGGCAAGGAGAAAGCCATTTAGGGCCTACTCATCTTCACTGGCAGAGAGAGGTGGGCCCGGGGCCAAGAGTTTAATTGCACTTATTTATATGGTTACTTTCTATTTGTGGCAGCTGATGCTGGGCTTTTTGTTCGCCTATGACATCAAGTTTCCTCTTGAAATATATTTATTTAAGGAGGAAAAAAAAAAAACGGGTTGGCTTCAGTGTAGGATACTAACTCATGGAGACTGCGACTGGAGACTACAGCTGACATCCTGAGAGATGGTTTCCTGTGGGGTCTCTGATATGGGAACGGCAGAGTAAGATGATGTATCCAACTTTCTCTGGGGTGGTCAGAGTGGTGGGAAGGGAAAGCAAGTGGCTGACTACTTAGAGAGTCAGGGGGACTCATCCCATGTCCCTGGGGGTGGGGAAGTGGGAGGCCATGCTGTTCTCTGTGACCTCCACGATGGCTCATCAACTTTTTAAAAGGTCAGTGGCCACATTAGGAGTGCCAGGCTCGAAGAGGACACTGGTTAATAAGGGCAAGAGGTGCCAGGGGCGGACACAGCTCTCTCCTTTTAAGATTAGTTCTTTTCTGAGAGAGCCAGTCCCACCTCAGTTGGGCAGGGCTCCTGGGAGATGAGCTGGATGTGAGATTGTCACAACCTCAGAGCAGGTTTGGTGCCTGGAACTCTGAGTCGACCCTGGTCACAGAGTCTGGGTGTAAATAATAATAAGCCCCCTACTTTTACATCGTCAGACTTTCTTCCAATAGTAGGGGTTACTTTTGGTTCTGTCCTCCCAGACATTGGGCTATAGCTGACTCTATAAAGTAGATCCTGACCATAAATTATCCCAAAGGGATGTAAGACCACTGGGAAGGCTACACAGTCATGAGTTCACAGGATCTGGCAGCCACAGAGTATATGAGAGTACCCTCTGAGCTGGACCAGAACACAACTGGGTATCTTCAGTGGAATCACGTGGGAGATACACCTCCGGGCTTGTCTTTGAGGGTGTTTCTGGAGAGGAGTAACAGAAGAGAGAAGACCTACCTTGAACGTGGACAGTACCATCCCATGGGCAGGGTCTTAATTGAAAGCTGATTCCCTGCATTTATTTCCCTCTGCTTCCTGACTGTCAATGCAATGTGACCATCACCTCATGCTCGGGCTGCCATGATGGATTTATGTGTCCCCAAACAAACCTTTCTTTCTCTTAAGTTGCTTTTGGCAGGTCATTTAGTTACCACAATGAGGAAACACTGTTACTCCCAGGATTGGACTCTCACTGGTCTTTGCTTACAGCCTTGCCTACTGCAGATCACTGACAGGCCACCTCAGCGGTTCTCATCCCAAATCTGCTCCCCCCCCACATCCCACCTAATGGGGAACATAACCACTTTCTTTCCCCATCTGTGTTGAAAGGTCAGTTGCTACTTATTTACAAATTCACTTCTAGACCTGTCTGTATCCCTTCCTTTTAGATTCTCCTTTGAATGGTTATAACGTGTGCAACACACACACACACACACACACACACACACACACACACACACACACACAAATACAGTGCCATTAGAGTCCAGAAGAGGGCGCCAGATCCCCTGTAGCTAGAGTTACAGGTGGTTGTGAGATGCCTGAAGTGGGTGCTGGAAACCAAACTCAGGTTATCTAGAAGAGCAGTACGAACTCTTAACTGCTGAGCTATCTTTCCAGTCACAGACTTTCAGACAGCTTCGTTTTCGTTAATTTACTCGCACAGATCCCTCCTTCCTCCCTCTTCCCTTACCCTCCTCCCACTGCTCCCTTCTTCTCCTTAGGAGGCCCCACCTAGCTTTCATACCACATATGTCTTCTCCTGCCCCTCCCCCCAGCTGTTGTATAGTCCAATCGAGTCACGTTTTGGCGGTGACTTTATTTTTAGAATTGTTTCACAAGGTAAACATATGCGGGGGAAGTGCCAGACCGCCGGTGTTCAAGAAAGATTAGGAAGGATTTGTGCGTGGAGATGTACATGGGAGAGAATCCTCCCAGGATGTGTGCTCTTTGTTTTAACACCGGCTCCATCTGTGGCTCTCTCTTCTCTACCCTCTCACTTCTTGTAAAAGATGAGAAAGGTTTTCAATGCACAGAGCCAAGCAGGTCGGACTGATTCCCAGCTTCTTGATTTTACCTCATGGGATGAAGACCTGGTACCCAGGATAGGAAAATCTGCCTCCTACCAGACCTGGGCTAAGAGAGGCTACAATGCTCTTGGCAGATATCTCCCACCTCCTGGCAAAAGTGTCCCCTCCCAGCAAAACCTCAAGGAAGATCTTTAAAATGTCAGTGTTAGTCTGTTCCTGTCTCCTCTAGCCACAGACATGGTCATGGAATCACTCTTCTTTGAAAGACAAATCTTGCATACATCCTCCCAGTGGGTACCCAAGGCAGGCCGATCCACACAGACAGAAAAGAACAGTGTGTGTGTGTGTGAGGGCATGCAGTGTTTAATGAGGGCCGAGTGTCACTTTGGGAAGGGAGAAGGCTAGAGATGGATGCTTCTGCAGTGATATGATTTTCCTCCACGCACTCTTAAGTGGGGTTAAAAATGTTAAGTTTTATATTACATATATTTTACCATAATAAAAAATTCCATTAACAAGGCACTCTCATTTATATAGGCTTGACAGAGGGCAAGGGGAGATTGTGTCTGTTTCAGCACTTTTTTGCTGAACAGGCCAGAAAAGCAGCCTCAGACTGGATTAACTGAGGATGAGTTGTGTCTTCTTTAAGTTTCCGTTCCACCCTGCCTAGAACAGACCTCTCTCCCCAGGACTGTCTGGTTTAGGTTAGAAGTTGCCCCCAACAGTTCTAACCATCACGTATGCTTGTGTAAATGTATGGCTGTCAAGTATTGAGGGCAGCTTTTGGTACCATAGGCCAGACTAACTGGCCAGCAAGCTCCAGGGATCCTGGCTATAGTATCTTTTGCTTTTCTGATTGGCTGTTCATAGCAGGTCGTTACCTGGTGTCTTAAGCCACGCCCCTTCTCCCTTGGAACTCAGATATAGTCATTGCCTTCTGTCTAAGTGAAGTCACGTGCTAAAGAGGGTTGAGCAGAAAGAAGACAGGAGTCTGGGTCCCTGATGGCTTTTTCAGGGCCACCAAGTCAACCTCAGCCCAGATCCGCCTTCTGTGTGTTCCATACCAGATCAAGGGAAGCCTGTCCCCCATAAGGGGCTGTAATTTGGTTTCTGTGAAGTCAGCCAGGACTTCAATTAAGGCAGAAAACACAGATATAAAACAGATATAAAGATGAGAAAAATCAGCCTAATTCTGGCACAGGGTCTAGCTCGAGCCTGTCACAACAAGATTTGTGAAGGTCCTCAAACATGCTCCAGTGTCGTTAGCTATTTGGAAAGGGAATTGACATCAGAATGCACATCCTGGGTGACCCTGAGCCAGGACAATGTCAGAATGTGGCCAGCTCTCTGTTCGACATGACTGTGAGTCTGTGTTGTGTGTGCCTGGGTTTGTGGTATCATCATTCTTCACTCCTGTGTCTTCTTTCCTTCTCTATCTCCCCTTACTTTGGGGTGGCTGTCAGTGGGGGTGGGGCTTTACAATAAGAAACTAACTAACTCCAGCAGCAGATGCTGGGTAATTCATACTCTTCCATATTCTCCCCTTTAAATACAGTCACAGTAGAGCCTCCATCCTCCCTTCCCACTTCTCATGTGAGCAAGATGAACAGAAAAGGACATCAAAGCTGATCAAAGAGACAGCAGAGCAGAAAAAACGCTCACCCCAGGACTCCTCGGGCCGGCAACTCCATCACATCTAAAGTTGGGTTTTGATTTTATTGAATGTCTCTCGCGGCCCCGCCCCCTTCTTTTATGATTTTGGCGACAGAGGTAATACAATCAAGGCTCTGTCAAGGCAGCTGTGTAAGCAACCCCCCATTTAACCGGAGACAATGAAAAATTAATCTGAGCCCAGGGCAAATAAGTTTCCACGGAGACAATGAAACCCTCGGACTTTATCCTTCCCCCTCTGCAGACATTTGCAGGCCCTCTTTATTTGGCAGACTGTTGGTTGGGTTTTAGGGCCCCCCTTCATGCAGGGCACCTAGGGGGAGCTGCCTTCCTGTCGTCTGGCTAACAAACGGTCTCTGGTATAAATGAAGATAGATCACTCCGTTCTTTCTTCCTTCTAACTCGCTACCTCTTCACTCCAGCATAGCAAATCTCCGTCTGATGCTTTCAAAGTGTGGTCTGCAGAGCACTTTGCTGCAATCAGTAGGGGAAAGCCCTTTCAGCTGGGCTGTGGACCAGCTCTTTAGTGTTTTTAACATCTGGCTTTGTAAGAGACACACTTGCATCTGTTGTAGCAGATGAACAATGAAGAATTGGGACCGTGTGCCCATGAGAAACTTGCCCTGTCAATCAAGTCACTCCTGGCCCCCTCTTTCCTCTCAGATGAGATTCCTCACTGTCCCTTTCCACACCCCGCTCAGCATCTCAGAGCCACGGTGACAACTTCAGGCTGTGTCCAAAACCAGCTCCTCTGTCTGGAATGTTCTATCCACAGAGCCTATCGACCACCACTGATTCCAAAAGAACTTGACCAACTGCCAAAACGGAATCCAGATGCTCTTCCTATCCCTGCTTCAATGTCCCTCGTTACCATCATGGACAGCGTATGTCTCCCTGCTCCGTCTCGTCTCTAGACCCTGAGATGTGTTAGAGAAGGCTTGGTGCACACGGCACCCACCGCTTGGAAGGGACTGCAAGGGACAGAGAGGTGACTCAATGAATATTCATCCGGTGAATGAGGAAGATATGGGACTGCACAAATGTACCCCTGGATGTGGTTCCCTTCTGCTCCCAGCTCAACCGTGAGTTTTCAGGGCCAACTGCCTCAGGTTCCCAGAGATATGGGTGCTCTGAGCTTGCAGCTGGAAGTACTGTCTGTGTGGGTGAGCAAGGAGATATAGAACTGATCTCTATGTTTCCTAAATACACATCGAACTAGACTGGATTTCGAGAAGGGTGCAGCAGCCTAGATTCCCCCTGTCCTCAGTTTTTAGGAGGTGGTCCTAGAAGCAACACCAACAGCTCCAGGTTGGAGAGACAACTCAGCACCACGTCCTGTTCTGGTGTACTTCCTGGGTTGGGTTGCCAGCATTCATGCTTGCAGCTCACAATGGCCTGTAACTCAGTCCCAGGGAGATCTTCTTCTGGCATCTATGGCTACTGCCACGCAGGTATCATATATGTATCCAGACACAAGGCATTGAGAAAAGTAAAACTAAACCTTCAAATACCAAGCAACTGAGAGGCTGGAGAGATAATTGGGTGATGAAGAGCACTGACTCCTCATCCACAGACCTGGGTTCGAGTTCCAGCCCTCACGTGGCAGCTTGCAACTCTCTGTAACTCTGGCTCGGATACCCTCTTTTAGCCTGCAAAGGCACGAGGCACATGTGTGGTTTGCACAATGTGCCAGCAATTATAAACACTCATAAACATGAAATAAATAGAAGTAAGTTAAAAAAAAAAAACAAGTGAGCGAACACTGCCAATTCTAACATTAAATTCTATATAAACACTCACCCCAGAGGCCGCCTAAAGAACCATACTGATTTGAACCCTTAGCCTGGATGCAAAACCTGACCACTAATCCCTAACCTTAATACTGAATCCTGAACCCTAACCCTGATCCATAACTGTAATCTAAACCCTAATTTCTAACTATAATCCTAAAATTAATTCCTACTCTTACTCTAGCCTCTAACCCTATCCCCAATTTCACACCAGCCATAACCCTAATTCCTAACCATAATACAAATCCAAATTCCTAATTGTAATCTGAACCCCAATCCTTAACAATAATCCTAAAATTAATACTTAACTCTACTCAAGTCTCTAAACCTATCCCAACTTTACCTCAACTTTAACCCTAATCCTAACCCCAACTATAACCCCAGCCCCTGACCTTAGCTTCTAAAATTAATCCTTAAACCTAAACCTAACGCTAACCAAAACTCAACCCCAATTTCAACTTCAACCTCTAACCCCAACTCAACCTCCAGCTCTAGCCCAGACTCTAGCTGTAATCCTAACGCTAACCCTCATTGACACAAAGACTTCGATGTTTCTGGTGCTCTTCAAAGCAACTGCATCGTCCACAGCAGTTTGGTATAGATAACTGTTCTCCATCCACAGATAAGAGACGCTAGACAGAGAAGCCAGCAAACCGCCAGAGTTCCTCGGGAGGCAGGTATGCTGGGGTCTGCAAGCTGGCAGGATGGCTTCTGAGCACAAAGGATGAGGAGCTGGAAGTACGGCTCTTCCCTCCCTAATTCCTGGCTAGGAGAGCCCGCCACAGAAAACAACCTTAGGTAAAATCAACTTCACCCTGCAACTCATCCCCCGGGGTATCTCGGAAACTCCATCTTAGTTTGGGACCTGGTAGGCTGAGATGAACAAACACAACATTCCAGCCCAGGTCACTTCCAATGGTTGCAGCTGGCGGCGACACACGCGGGGCTAAAAATATCACACATTTCAGGAAATAGAAACAATTGGTCTATTTAAACAAAACGGACAAAGAAAGATGCATTCAGGCTTAAAGGGTCACGAAGTTCCTTAGGGAAGCACACACAACATCAAATGAGTTGCCAGACATATGTGTATAAGACATTAATTATCTTTCACGCTCATTTCTGCCGATGGAATCTTCCATCTTTTTTTTTTTTTTTTTTTTAGTATAGAATAGAGTTTATTGAAGGCATGGGGAGGGGAGCCAGGAGGGTAGTAGAGGCAGAGGCAGAGGCAGAGGCAGAGGCAGAGGCAGAGGCAGAGGCAGAGGCAGAGAGAGAGAGAGAGAGAGAGAGAGAGAGAGAGAGAGAGAGAAGCAGAGAAGCAGGCGTAGAAAAGTAGAGGCCGGCCATGACCACGTGGAGAGAGGAAGGCTGGGGGAGGGGACAGAGAGGCAAGAGAGTAAGAGAGGGAGGGTAAGTGAGTAAGAGATTAAGAGAGCCATAGGATCCTTTTAAAATCTAAAATCCCAAGAAGCCAGAAGTTCAGAGAAGCTTTGAAAAATTTTAATCATTTACATTATATTCACATCTTGGATTCTTGTGCTGTTTTCGTAGGGTCCAATTGTGGCAGAAAAATCCATGTTTTGGGGTTTTACCAAGAGGAATCTCCCAAACAGACCACAGTGTCTTGGGAGCATGGAGGACAACACCAGCTGCTTCTAACCTGTTGGTTGGTTGTGGGTAAGCCCCCCTCTCCAGGGCCCTTGCGTTCTACTTTCCCCACCACTCCACTCCTGTCTCAGGAGTTTACTGAGAGGACTTAGCAAGGAGACAGCTATAGGAAACATTTTACAAGTTGTAACATTCCATAAAGACACAAGGGCTTTTTTTTTTTTTTTTTTTCATTTTATTCTTGGCGGGTGCATGAGTACTTGCCTGTACATGTGTATGTTTGCCATGCACATGCAATACCTGTAAGGGCCAGAAGAGGGCGACAAATCCCCAGAACTGGCATTAGGGATGGCTATGAACTACCTTAAGAAATCTGGGAATAGAACCCAAATCTTCTAGAAGAGCAGCAAGTGCTCTTAATTTCTGAGCCATCACTCTCGCCCCCAAGACATGAGGGATTTTATGCCTCACATCTGCCTGCTTTTATTCGGAGTTTTCCACAACAAAGAGTTTGTGCCGGCAATCCTGGTGCACCTATGCATACCCAGAGAGTTTGCACCGCTATATACAAAGTACTTGTCTCCTTTTTCCAGGTCTCTCCAAGGCTCAGAGCATGGTGCCCAAAAGGGACTGGGACCTTCCAGGAAGGTCAAGTGGGAAGGAATCTGTCTCCAGGATGTCACTGTTGTTGAAGGGGTTCCATCCCTTATGGCTGCTGGACTGGCTGTTTCAGCTCCTCCTGTGCTGTTGGCTACAGACCCTCTACTTTTTGCCAGGCCGTCTGTGCCAACATGCAAGCCAGGACGACAATGGTTTTCTAGCAACACATAAGCACAGTCTTTGTTGCCTAATCACAGAGTTGACACATGCAG
This sequence comes from Arvicanthis niloticus, assembly GCF_011762505.2. Lineage (NCBI taxonomy): Eukaryota > Metazoa > Chordata > Mammalia > Rodentia > Muridae > Arvicanthis > Arvicanthis niloticus. The sequence goes on along the minus strand of NC_133432.1, from coordinate 17,969,634 downwards.
TAATAGTGATTAAAAGCCAGCCACCAGCTTAGCTCACAATGAAGAGGGTAGATTGTATAAGGAGAGGGACACCAGGTGGGAGAATGGGGGAACCAAACCTTGGCTTTCCTAATTGCACTTTGACTCCTGGCCAAGCACTGGAACACACACCAATCATTTGCTCTTGACAGCATCCTCAGGGAGTGGGAAACACCTCTCTCTTAGAGGCAAAGAAACTAAAGCCACGAGAAATCCGTGTGACAAATGCTAGTGGAAACTTCACATTGTGGGTCCCAGCTCAACCACCCAACTCTGCTTAAACTTTTGATTTTTTTTAAAAAATATATATGTGTATGAGTGTTTTCCTTGCATGTATGTATGTATGTATGTATGTACATATGTATGTATGGCATGTACATGCAGTATCCATAGAAGATGGCATCAGATCTCCTAGAGCTGCAGCTTTAGATAGTGTGAGTGTCCATGTGGATGCTGGGAATCGAACCTGAGTCCTCTGACAGAATAGTGAGTGTTCTTAGCCACTGAGCCACTCCTCCAACCCTACACCATTTTCTTAAGAGACTTAGGTTCCTACAGCTCAGAAATGACGAAGACTTGGGCCCTTGATGACGAGACTGGAGTCCTTATGAAGAATAAGCCCTCCACTGTCTGTCAGGGTGGACAAAGCAACTCTAAGATAACTGCTTGCTTTCACTGTTGGTGTTTTGAGGCAGGGTCTCCTTATGTAGCCCAGGGTAGTGCAAAACTCAAGATGCTCTTGCCTCTGCCTCCTCAATGTTGGGATAATGAGTATATGATACAATCTGCTTGGTTTAGTCAGACAATGGGTTAACAGGTGCAATGCCTTGCCTTTGATCTTCCAGCTTCCAGCACAGAGAAATGAAAGGAATGTCTGTTTATCCAGCATCAGGAAATGTAACAGCCACCAAGCCTCTCCTGCTAATATCCAGGACTCGGTGTTCCACTTTTTTTTTTTTCTTTTTTTTTTTTGGTCTATAAATATTTTATCTAATTTCTCTCATTTTATTAGCTCTTGGAGAATTTTATACAACTTATTTTGATCACATTCACGTCTCTCCTCAGCCTCTCTTGTCTTGCCGTGAGGTGTGGCCATGGTCCTGAAATGATGGGTGCAGATTCCGTGTCCCTGTTAGAAGAGGAGGCAGGTTTTCTGTTTCATCACGGTTAATCCCAGTGGCTGGAGTTCTCAGTGTGGGTAAGCCGTTGGTTGTGGGTGGAAGTGGGCGTGGCTACACTTTGGGGGTGGTAGGAGCCTGAACACTCAGCATCTTTGCTGAGTAGAGCTGCCATGAAAAATGTAGGCATTACAAAGACAGAGAGGCTTGCCCTGTCTGTCACAGAGACGTCCCTTTTACTAATAAAAGAAACCACCTCCATCTATATAGTGAGCACCTTGGTCCCTGATAGCTGCCCGCCTGTGTGGAGCATAGGAATACATACCCCAGCATCCCACAAAGGACCAGGGTGACTTGCCTTTATCCTTCCTTAAGCACCAGCACATCCTCCCAGGGTAGAAAATTAAGGACATGATGGATGAGTTGTCTCTGCCATTTAGCTGGCCTAATTTATACACTGCTGGTGAGAAAATGCCGCACTTGAGACAGAACAAGTGTGGAATAGAAAGGACCACTTATGAAGAATTAATGTGATCCTGGAAACTGAAAGGGGAGAGTTATCCAGCTACCCCGGGGAAAGGCACGGGAGGGCTTTGCGGTACAACCTGTCACTCTTGTCTTTGAGAAGGGTGTGAGGTCTGCCGGACCAGACAGATTCAAAGTTATTCAAATAACCTCTCTGTGGGAAGTGTGTCTCCCCACACTGCTTTTATTGCTTCTTTTGAATGTGTTGTTAGCTTTCCTTCTGAACAAAGACTCAAAGCATTTACCACCTTAGGGAGTCTGGGTGTCACTTCAGAAGGCTTGGGATGAGGTGACAGGGCCCACCTTGGTGCATGGTGATTAGGGAGTGAGTACCTGAACTCCATGATCTATGTTGACCAGACTCTGAGGAGTATAGAGACATATATACAGCCAGTCTTTATGTTGGCTTGTTTGCCATACGTAAGTGGCCACCCTTGTCTTTCATTTCACAATCTAGACATTTGCCAGTGAGATTTTGAACACGAGCACGATGTCGCCACCACTCTGTTGGTGACATTTTAAAGGTTAGGAAGCAGTCCCCTCTCTGCCTTTGCCTAGCTGATCCTGATCTTTGGATGCTGCTGTTATGTTGGATCATGTCAACAGAGACACCCCTGTAGTGGATCCTGTGTGTTAGAGCACAGGACGCCCCCTACTGGTTTCTGAGCATGTGAAAGCAGAAGTCTAGCTGCCAAGGGCATTGCAGGAAGGAGCCAAACCGCACTGGATTTGTAGCGCAGAACAGATTCTCTTTAATTCATACCGCTTTAAGCACGGCCTTGCTTGCAAGCAATTGACCCGGATTTAAGTAATACCCTTCTTTATTGGACTTAATAACGCACACACACCACTTCTCTAGTGGGCTTGCTTATCAAATCGACTTCTGTCTTTCTGGAGACCGATCAATGGCACGAGGGTGAGTGTGCATGCCAGTCGTGTGAGCTTCAATATCCCCAGGGTTTGCCAGACACTCCATCATGATTTGATAAATGAATGTGGGTATAAAGATTCCAGCCTCGCTTTGAGATTTTCATAAAAAGTGAGTGTCACAAGAAGACACCTTCCTATGAGGATCTAGCATATTCAAAACCAACACGTGAAGACTCTTTAGGGTCTGAGGTTTGGGGGAGCGGCTACATCCTGCAGGTTTCTGAATCCCAGGGGGCAGACTTGCAGAGAGATAAGAATGGCTGAGATCCCTGTGACCTGCAAGTTTCAAGGTTGACAAAGCTTGGTGGCTTTTGCCACCTGGAATAATACATTAATAACTTGTCTGAATTTCCTACAGAGTCCAGTGGCTCCATGCTTTCTAACTAAAGGCTGGGGTGATAGCTCAGTCTATAAAGTGCTTTGTGTACAAGTATGGGGACCTGAGTTCAACCCACCCAGAAGCCATGTGAGTAACCAACCAACCAATCAACCAACCAACCAACCAACCAACCAACCAACCAATCAACCAATCAAACAAACAAAAAACTGGGCTGTCCAGTGTACTTTTGTAATCTCAGTCCTGGGAAGCAGAGACAAGAGAGCAAAGTCTAGAGTTGAGCAGCTATGGAGAGTCTACCAAGAGTTAAGCACCATCTTGGGGACCAGGAGACAGTTCTGTGTATACAAGCCCTTGTTGAGCAAGTCCAATGGGGGAAGATGGAGGCACAGAGTGATTCGCTGGCCACAGGAATGCACCAAGGACCCTGCCATACCCTCTTTGTCATGATGGACTCAAACCTGAAGCCACAAATCCAAGGAGCTCTTTCCTCTTCTCAGTTGGTTCCTTCAGGTACTTTGTTACACTGACATGGAAGTGACACATGGCCTCAGATGAGAATCTCTCCTGGGGTTCCAGGTAAGCTAGTCTATGGAGGTGGCATATCAACTAGTTCTAAAATACCCTGCATACTCTGGAATACTCCAGAGAACAGGTTCCCCAAACCCTTTTCTACAGTTAATTATAGATGAGAGAAGAGTTTGGTGGCTTGATAACTTGGCACATGTCAGCTCAGGGCTCAGATGCTGAGAGGGACCAACTGAATACCTTGTCAGCATGCACAGGGAACCACTTGCCACACCAAGTCAGGAATAGAGAGAATTAACATTCCATTCTAGCCATGGGGCTCAGGCCCAGCCTGCAAAGCACTTGGGTCTTTGGTGTAAGAAGACAGGTCCGATAGCATCTCTTCCTGAAGGAGTGGGAGAAGGACTTAGGATAAGATGGAGGTGGGGAGGTGTTGAAACAGATCCACCAACCATTAGTAATGTGACTCTGGCAAGCATGTAACTCCGAGTTCCCAGAGTCTGGGGTATATGTTGCTGTGCCTCCACACCCCTCCCCCCACGCTCTAGTGGAATAAAATTAAAGCAATCATTTCATTCTCTCGTGGTTTCGGTGAAGCAAACATTCTAGAAAGGTGTGTCTGGGTTGTTTTGGGTTGGGGAATCTCCCTCTACCCTCCCAAGACCCTGCATGCTCAGATAAGGGGCTGAGGTAATGAGATGGAACATAGTGGATGTCACCTTTCCCTTTATGAAGCTCAGGGTTCCTCCCTGGAGTCTGTCCATAGAGTCTGGCTGGACTTCCTCCCCACATGGCAGCCTCAGAGTCATCAGACTGCCTAAATGTGGGTTTTAGATTCTTTTCTGGCTCAGGGACAGAAGTCATACGGTGTCACTTCTGTTGAGAATTATTAGCCAATCAGAAAGCTCACCTGGTTCTAATGGGAGGGGACCAGACACGGCCTCCCAATAAGGAGGGAGAAGAAAGGTGCATGAGCTGGCAACAGGGATGGTGTATACTTCACAAAAAATGCAGCCAGTCCATGGCCTTGAAGTCACTGTGAGGCTGAGGATGATGGATCTCCAATCTCCCAGCCTCTACCTTCCAAGTGCTGAGCTCATAGACATGCGCCATAACATCCTGTTTATGTGCGGTGCATGCTGGGTGAGCTCTCTACCCGTGGTGCATGCTGGGTGAGCTCTCTACCCACGGAGTCACACCTTCAAGCCTGTCATTTGGAAGCAGGTTACACTAACACTCCTTGTGCACAGTGATCATGTGCCAGGCTTCCCACATGTTGGGTTCCACAGGGGCCCAGGCCATGGGCATTGCCTTCTGTCCCTAGTATCTTTGTAGAAGCATCTAATTTAACAAGGGAAATTAATTTCCTTTATCGTTGCGAGACTTGACCAAAAGATGAGCCACGGGGCTTGCACAGCCCGGACCTTTGAGAAACCCCTGTGATCCCTTTAGACATCAGACATCAGTCTGAGATGCTGACTGTGCTATGAAATACAAGGGGTACCCTCGGCGGGCCCATGCCAAGGTGTGCCCTCTGAAAAACGACGCCATGCAACAGACCTGGTGTGAAAGGGGTTTACTGGGGGGAGGGGAGAGAAGTGAGGGCCTGGAGAAGGGGTAGAGGCAGACAAGTGAACATGTAGACAGACAGATACACAGACAGGAGCAGAGTCATGAGGGAAAAGAGGGAGCAGAGAACAGGTAGAGAAGATGCTGGGAACACACACAGAGAGAGACAGACACACACACACAGAGCACAAGCTACCCAGGTCCTTTTATATGCAGCACACACCTGTTGCAACTGTACTGCGGCATGTGGCGTTGGCAGGTCATGATGTAAGCAGTTGCTAGGTCCCTGAGAGCTGGCCAGTGGAACCACCTGTCTGTTAGCAGACTGGCCCTCCAGAAACTACGACTCTTTCAGACTCTTTCATATCTTTCCCTTCCCCCAGGTCCCACACTCAGGTGTCTCTAGCAAATCCTCTTAAGGGATTTATTCCCAACAAACGACAGGGCACATCAAATGGCCTCCAGCACCTGCCCAGAGTCTAGGAAACTGATGGTCTTGTGTATGCTTCAAGTAGGAGGGAGAGAAGATAATAGCAAAAAAAAAAAAAAAAAAAAAAAAAAAAAAAAGACATAGCTTGTACAACCACACGTGCACCTGTTTTGAAGGTCCTGCTATACACTTGGGAGTGGCATGTGTGTGTGTGTGTGGGGGGGGGCACACTTCTTTCTTTGAGAGCCCAGGGTATACCCACAAGCCACTGAGACAGAGATTTTAACGTGTGGTTGTTTGCTGTCTCTGAGAGAGGACTTGGGGTGGGCAATTTCCCTCTGGAGAAAGGGGATTATCTTACTATATCATTTCCTAAGCTGCGATTTACAGTAAGCAGCCCTGAGTTTGATCATACTCCAGCACCCTTCAAAAAACAAATAACCTCCTACAGCTAGATCTAAGGCAGGCAATTGAGACCACTTAGATGAATGCTAATGGGTATTTTACTTACCATTTTCAATGATTTTTGCTTGCTGAAAAGCCCTTCTCATTTATTACCTGCCTGATTTACATCATTCCCCCCACCCCACCCCAGCAGCATATAGTCCCTGAAGCTTTATACTCTTGCATTAAGAGAACAGAGGTGCCAGCAGCTGCTGCTGATGCAGGAAGAGAGGAGAATGATGTCAGCTTCCTGCCGGGTTCTTTAAAGGCGCACCCGGACCTCAGAAGGTCTACCCATAAGATCACCTGATAGCTGACCTGCCACTCAACAGGAGGAAGGGCAGGTAGGACAGAACAGTGTGCTCCATCCCAGGTCCTGAGTGCCACTGGTATTAGCATATGTGTAAGGCTGCAGGTGGTTGGGGAAGAGGGAGTACAGAGCAGACACCTCTTCTGGAAATGAAGGGGCACCTGTATGGTTCATTCTGTTTAGAAAAGATCCTGGGGTCACGAAACGGATGGTGGTTCAGCCTTTGAAGCTGCTGGTCTCCTTTTCTAAGTCCCTTGCTTGGAAAGAGGAAGTAGTCTTGTTCCAGGATGACTTTGGAGGCAGTCTCTCTTCCTGGAAGTTACAGATAATCAACTTCCTGAAGAGAAGGGCTCTATTGTGACGGCAGCCCAGCCGCCTTTGCAGAGGAACCATCTTCCTGTACAATGGCTCTTTTGTTGAACCCTCTGCACTGTGGTTTGAAAAGAGCTAGCTACTGGGCGTGTTGGTACTGTAAAACCAGCCCTCAGGAGGACAGGAGAAAAGTCCGAGGGAAGTGTGGGACCCACACAGTGAGTCCAAGCAAGTCTGGGCTATCTGAGTAGATACTGGCTCAAAAAAGAAAGGAAGGAAGGAGAACAGAAAGAAGGGAAAGGGAGGATGAGAGGGAAGGAGGGAGGGAGAGCAGGAGAGAGAGAGAGAGAGAGAGAGAGAGAGAGAGAGAGAGAGAGAGAGAGAGAGAGTAAAGAAAAAAGGAGCAAATGTACAGAGTATGGTAGATTTGATGTGACAATCTGGGTTTTAGAAAAGCTTGTAGTTCTCGCCACACAGGGCTTCATGCATTCTCACCTGGGAGGCTCTGGGAGCGGAAAGGATACACTCTGTCACTCTATTTAGGCACGTGCATCCTGTTTCCCTCTGCAACACTTCCAGAATGGAAGCAGGTAAGTTCCATGGACCTCCCAGCAGGACACCAGTGCCTCGGTTCCTGAGACACCTGTCCATGGTTCTGAAGCTTCCAATGCAGGCTTCCCTTGGGGCTGACCCGCTAGCTCTGCCACTTAGATGATTTGCATGACAGCTGCCATGGGACATACCTCCAATGCCTCCATTTGCAAAGGGGGTCGCCATCCCTGACGAAGGGGGCTGGGGACCCAGCGGGTGGACGCATGTCCCTTTTGCATTCTCTTGGGTTCTCTGGGTTGTTAACAAGTCCCTAACAACCACATCACCAGAACTTTTGTCTGCTTCTCAGCATTTTCTCGGCTCCCAGCTTCTTTCCTGAGCCTGATTCTATTCACACTTGGGTACCAGGTTCTGCCTTCCTCAGCTCACTCATATTAAATATTCATATTCTGACTATCTGCTTGCCCCTGTCTCTGTTTCTCTGTCTCTGTCTCTTTCTTGGCAAGTATATGGCCTTCTGCTGCTAGCACCATTAAATTGGACCACAACACAATTTTTATTATTTTTTAATAAAGGATTTACTTTCTTTAAGATTTTTTAAATTATATATGTATATGTGTTGCTGTGTGCAGGTATGTACCTCATGTGTATCCAGGAGACCAGAGACCAGAGACCAGAAAAGGGAGTCAGATCCCTTGGTGCTAGAGTTATAGGTAATTGTGAGCTACCATATGGGCACTGGGAATTGAACCCTGTTTGCCCACAAAAGAAGCAAGCACTTTGGACCACCAAGCCATCTCTCCGGCCCTTTATATTTTGATTGTATCTGTATCTGATCCCTTTTAGTTGTGCAACTGAGGCAGCCCCTCCTCCCATCATTTGTACATGCCAAAGCTATTTTCAAAAGAAAACACTTTCAGTCACTTGTTTACTTAAACATTCCGCCGGCTGCCTGCTCCTTCTAAACACCTTCATTCTTTATCTACCTGCCTGAGCACGTGACTTTGGTTGTGGAGGCTGTCAGAAAGATTTAATGAAACAATGCACACATTTTATAAAATGCCAGACACCAGGGAATACACAGGGACCTATCCTGCACGCTCCAGAATGCTGCGAAATACACAGAGTATTCCTGTGGCTCAAGTGTGCGCTTTTAAAGCACCATGCTTGCTTGGGAGACAGCTATTAACAGCAGTGCCTTAACAGCCAAGCCTAAAAGGAAACTTCAAGTGCAGACGCAAGCTGCAGTCTGTCAAGGTGTTCGGCTGGGAACAGGTACACGGCTGTGTCAGGATTCCTGCGGCTGGCGACTGTGACCCAGAGCAGGTGACAGCTGGATCATGACCTGGGGCGGGTCATGATCTAGCTGGGTCACTGAACCCAGTTCATTTCAGGGTGTGCCCTCCCCGTTTAAGAACAATCTTGTGCCCCTGAAGAATGGGCTTCTAAAAGGTGGTTCAGGGAGTACTTAGGGCAAAAGCACTTTTCAGATGAAAATTCCACACCGGGAGTCCAGGGGGAGGCAGCTTCTCTCTTTCTGCTAGCTGGAGGTCATTCTTCCAGGTCAGAGAAAGCACATGGCTAATTGAGCCCTAGCTGCTTAGGCAGGGCTATCCTGGACGCTGAGGTCTAAACAAAGGCTCAGAACAGGGAAGGGAGATGAAAGGGAAAAGCAGGGTGTTTCTAAAGGCAAGAATGCAGAAAGGGGCAGGAGAGCGAGTTCTGATCCAAGCCCACTGCTGTCTGCCCACACCCACACCCTCAGTCTTTTCGCTACACCCACAGTGGCCCCTGCCTCATGCTTGGCTTACTGAAGAGTCACATGGCTCTGATAGGGAAAGAGATGGACTGACTGTTAACTGCTGTGTTGGCCTTGCACTCTAAGTATGAAAGATTCTCTTAGAGGCTGTTAGCGGGGTTTGCCTAAGTGTAGAGCTGCTCAAGATGGAAAAAAAAAAGGTGTGGGGGTGGGGATCCATCCGTAAAGTAAATAGAATACATGTGGATGTGTGTATAGCTCAGGTACAAGCTATCTTCCTGGGTCTGGGGAATTCTGGCAAATGGCTGACTCCCTGAATCCTACAGTTCTTTTTGGGGGAGGTTTTGAGTTAGTGAGAGAGGCCTCTATGTTATCTTTGTCAGTTTTCTGAGCTAGTTTTCTCTCTCAACTTTTTATCTGAGGCCACTTCCCTCGGGGAGGCAGTAGGGGGCTCTTTTGATTCGGAGTCTCAGGCTGGGTTGGCCCAGAAAGCAAACTCTGGCTTGGGGAGTCATTTGAAAGTGGTGAATTAACAGGGATTTTTCTTTCCCTGCCCCAGGAGAAAATAGGAAAACAAGAGAAAAGAAAACGGTCCCAACACAGGAAAGAGGCTGTTTTCAAAGTCCCAGCTTCCAGCCAGCTCATGGGAAGGGGGGCGTGGGGGGGTGTGAGGGCTCACTTCAGTGTCCTGCAATGCTTGGTGCTGGCCAAGTGTGATGACAGAGCTGGGCTTTCGTACTCCACACCTAACCTCACAGGTAGGGCAACTGAGGAAGAAAAAGGCCCAGGCTTCTCCCAGTGAGCTGCAAGAGTGGGCCAAAGGGACCCTTCAGCCTAGAGCCATGCTTCAATGAAAGTAGCATGGGATATGAAGGCAACCGGATTGCTGGGGACTAGACTGTGACATACCCACCCCAACTTCATTCATATACTGAAGCCCCCTACCCTGCTGTGACTGTATTTGGAAACCAGATGTTTATGGAAGTAGTTAAGTCTGAAGGAGGTCCTGGGAGGGCCACAACCTGATGAGAGTGGGTAGACTAAATCCAAATTTGACTTAGCATAAGCTGTCATGCTAAAAGCCCTGTTGTAGACAGGAGGTGACTGGATGTTCGGAAAACATGGAAGGAGCGGGCGACACTGAGTAAGTCGCCATAAATGTCCCTTGTTCACTGGAACACCACCAAGCCTCTTCATAAGCTAACCACAGGTGTGTGGCCTGTCACATGGCAGTGTTGGGTTCATATTTGGGACAGGCTCCCAGACTCAGCCTCTGGTCAGTCAGTCAGTCTATCTGTCTGTCTGTTTTGACTCTGTCTCTGTGTCTCTGTTTCTCTCTGTGTCTGTCTGTCTGTCTGTGTGTGTGTATGTGTGTGTGTGTGTGTGTACATGTCAGGGCACAATTTGTAGGGAATCTCTTCTACCACTGAATTCTGGGTATTAAACCCAGGCTGTCAGGCTTGGCAGCATGTGCCTGTACCCACCATGCCATATCATTGAATCCATCTTGCTTTTCAAACATGAGTTGCACACTGGTGTGGGCTCTTCAGTAAATCCAGGTAGGCTGGCCAGGAAAGTTCAGGGAGCACTGGAATTATAAGAGCAGGCCACTACCATGCCTGACTTTTTACGTGGGTTTGAGGGGGACTGAACACAGATCTTCCATGCTTACACAGCAAGCCCCCAGCTAATGGAGCCTCTCCTTAGCCCCAACAGCCCCAGCAAATCCACTTTTATGAGCTGGAACTCTGGGATGTAAGCGAGCTCTAGAAATACAGCTGCAGCTTCTGCGGCTCCAACAGGCAACTCTCCTAATTGCTGACACTCACGAGGGACACTGTGAGAGCCAAAGGCAAGACGCAAAGCACTCTTGGTGTCTCCAACTGCCACCAGCCAGCATTCCACAGAGAGGCTCCTGCAGGGAGCCACAAATCACGAAGATGGGGGAAGGGGGTGTCTGTGCCAACAGAATCCTTAGATAATTGACTGAGTCTGTCCTTGAAGCAAGAATACTTGGTACACATGTCCTGATAAGGGCTGCCTGGTTCTGCTGGGTTGGCCAAGGGAGGCCAGCTCCCGTGCCCAGGGCAGCTTCAGGCATGGAAGAGCTATTCCTGTCAGTCTTCCTCAGAGGTCTGGGGAGCTTCCCTGATGAGGACTGTGGATGCTGAAGTATTTGACCTGAGCACAGACCCCTGCCCCAGGTGTGCCCTTCTAGCATTTCTGAGACAGTAAGTGTGCTGTAGGCTCTTGGCAGCAGGGAGTTACACACAAATCTCTGTGAATGGTGAGTATGCTACCTAGCAGGGTAAGCCCTTCTGCAGATAAAGCAGAGCTAAGGGGTTTGAGCTGGGGTGCCAGAGGTGGTTGTTAGGAGGTTTTACCCTGGATGGCTGATGACATCACGAAGTGCTTGGAGGTCAAAGTAGGAGGTCAAAGTCGAGTCGGAGACCTGCTTATAGAACCGAAACTATATATGGCAGCTCGGAAGAGCCGATGGCTGGCCGAGGCTGGCTCAGTGGGTGATGGTCAACCACAATCTAGGAAACAGGATTGCAGGTTCCCAAAGACTGGGAGAGGGACTCTCCCAGGAGCTCTCCTGCTACCTGTGTCCATTCCCAGTGAAGTCACTTGTATTCTGAGCCCGAGAACTTTCAGATGATCAACTTAAGTCATCTCAAGGCACTGCAGCTCAGATGATGTTTTTCAGCAACAAGAAACAAAGACCCAAGGCAATGTAGAGGCAGAATGGGGGACAAAGGCCACACCTCTCTATATCCTAAAAGGCTGGTCCACAAGTCACTCTGATGAGGAGTTTTCTCAGTTGAAGCTCTCTCTTCTCAGATGCCTATGCTCCTAGTTTGTGCCAAGCTGACAAAAAGTCAAACCAGGACAAGCTCAGTGAGCAGAGACGAGAACGCTTCCCTGCATGGCCCTCCGCATGATGCCTTAGACCCTGAACGGCACTTGGATGGATGCCTGCCTTGAGACTTGAAGCAGAAGCTTCTTGTAGGGTATGCAGACACTCAGAGGCTATAAGGGGACACTGCTGGGCCTGGGAGGTGACTCAAGTAATAAAGAAGCACAAGAGTCAGGTTTGATCCCTAGGAACCATGTGAGAGAAAAGAGGTAAGCGTGTGGCACATGCTTGCCATTCCAGCATTGGGGATAAGAAGACAAATGGATCTGGGGTTTGCTCACTGTCCAGTCAGCTACTTGACCAGTGAGAAACACAGTCTTAAACAAGGTGGATGGTACCTGAGGAACAAGAGTCAAGGTCATCTTCTGGCTTAGACACACACACACACACACACACACACACACAAACACTCATTCGTGTATACAGACATACACACATATGCATATATCATATTTCAAAAAGCATATCATCTTAAGGTCTAAGTCCTGTGCTGATTTTTTGGACCATGATAGACAAATCTGATGCTTTGTGTGATCTGCCAGAAGCTGGCTTAAGAGCTCCATACACTCTGGGTATTTGAGATCAGCCACGAGTCTGACTCAGGGGTACCTACCCAGCACAGAGTTGAAGAGCCTCACAGGGCTTCCTGAGTGTCCAAATAAGGGACGGGTGTGAAAGGGGACACATATCAGTGTTGCACAGATGACTAGACTCCCCTGCAGCAGGTGGCTGTTTCATGGTATGTACCAGGCTCTGATGTATAAACACTGTCCCTGTGGTTGAGTGACAGCTATCGTGAGGTTCTGGCTGTTGTAGTCTGGGATGGGTGTTTGAACACACTGATGATACTGGCTATTCCATAGCAAGGGTACGGAAGGGGGCACATCACTTTCTAAGACCTATCTTAGGGAAACTGAGAGCAAGCAGGCATTGTTAGGTTCCCTCCACCACATACACCTGCTTGTGCCTACCCGGAGTCAGGTGAGTGGCAGTGCATATGTTTTAAATTAAAAAAAAAAAAAAGCTATCCTGAAAAGGGCCCATAGCATTCTGTCCAAGCCATTTAGAGAGGGGCTTGAGAGATGGTTCAGTTGTTACAGGCACTGACTGCTCTTGCAGAGAACCTGGCATGCACTTGATAACTCACAACCACCTGTAACTACAGTGCCAGGGGGATTTGACACCCTTTTCTGCCCTCTGTGGGTACCAGAGACAGAGGTTAAGCACCCGTTTCACATAATTAAAAAAAAAATCCCTCTGAAGAACCAAACCAGGAAATGCAGGTACACTCTGTGTACCAGGGACACAACAGCCTCCAGCCAGGGTTCTCAGAAGTCCCAGAACACTCAGGGCGGACTGCATGTCTCTTTAGAGTTTTCTACAAATGCCTCCTCTCCCCGTCACAGGTTCTCAGTCTGTGTCTGACACAAAGAACAATTTACATGTGTAAACTCACTATCTGTTAATTAACAAGCCTGCCTTCATTTACTTAAATGTCTGCAGTGATTACATTTTACACAAAACCAATGGGGAAGACTTCATTTGTCTTCTGACCTTCCCTATATCTAAGGACCCAGGTACACATTTCTTTCTGGCTATTCCCCTCAACCCCTATCCCCAGGTCAAAGACAGAGATGAGATATGCTCAACAATCTCCCAGAGGTCACCAGTCACCATGGGGATGGCTGGGGGCAGAAACCAGGAGCTGTTCAGCATGACGGCTTCATGGCTGGGTGTTAAAGGAGAATCCTGTAGAGAGTTCTATGGGTCCAAAATCAGGTGCCCGTAAACAAAGTGGAGAAGTTTTTCTGGGATGGCTGTATTGGGAAATCTGGTAGAATCCTTGTATGTCGGGTCAATATTAGAATGAAATAGTTGTTTTCTAGAAGTACGTTGACCTTGAAGAAATCATTGTAGAAAACGGACTGTTTTCTGTTACCCTGTAGTTGTCTTCCTGAATGAGCCTTAAGCCTGTGCATGATTTTGGTCACAAGACAGTCCTGGCACACCCCGAACGTCTTGCATTATTGAGTATTGCAAACTGTAGACAACAAGGACTCAAGTTGCAGGGGCATGGTATTTTCCTTCAGGAAACATATAGATTGGACCAGGGGCTTTGGTACAAGGAACTTGTTTTAACCCCCCCTCCCCCCCCAAAAAAAAAACCTTTCATGTAACAATCACTAAATATGCCTTTGGGGGTCCATTCAACACTCAGTCCACAGAGGCCGGATCTCCCTGCTGCCAGCCAAGCGTTAACTCATTCTTGAGTGGCCCTCTTTCTTTGATCAACCTGCGTGTCTCAGAACACCAACAAATGGCAGCATTTTAAGGGTCAATTAAGATATGTCCCATAACTGAACCTTTCTCTTCTAAATCTAAGTTTCTTTAGGAAAATGCATTGAGAGCCCAGACAAGGGAACACATTTCTGACGGAGAAAACAAAACAGACTGCACATGCTTTGTGCCCAAGGAAATATCACAAAGTACCCCATTCGTATGTATGGTTAACACCCTCCATTCTAAAAATTAAAACTCCGACACTGGAGATGGCAGCCGTGCTGAAGTCAGATCCGTCTACCTGTGGACAGCTCTCAGGATCCTGTCAACTGCTGTGGCTGTTTTACTGACCTAAGCGAAAACTGAATGTGCCAGAGAATCAGCTGGGGTGCCAGATTTAGAGAGGGTTTGAATTTTTAATAAGGGAATTCTGTGTCACTCAGGTTGGCGAGGCAATTCTTTTCTTAAGTGATGGCATGCAAGCCAGCACCGAGAAACCAAGCTCTGTTCTAGTTAGGACGCACGAAAGTTGGTTTGAGTGTCTCTCAAGGAAATATTTGAGCTCATGCTGAATGCTATCAGACTACAGATGTGAGAACCATCTTCCTTACACACTCAAAACTGACGGTATCATGTATACAATGTATTCTGAGCATGCCCCCTCACCCCAATATCCTCCCTTTCTGGCCTTCCCATTTCTTCGTACCCTACAGATTAGCAGAAAGCCATTCTTCTACTAGATATATCTTTCATTACAACTTAAAACTCTCCCACCAGCAGACACTAAGACAGGATCAAACATAATATGCACAGTGAGTGTCTTAGTTAGGGTTTTACTGCTGTGAACAGACACCATGACCAAGACAACTCTTATAAGGACAACATTTAATTGGGGCTGGCTTACAGGTTCAGAGGTTCAGTCCATTATCATCAAGGCAGGAACATGGCAGCATCCTGGCAGGCATGGTGCAGGAGGAGCTGAGAGTTCTACATCTTCATCTAAAGGCCACTAGCAGAATACTGGCTTCCAGGCAGCTAGGATGAGGGTCTTATAGCCCACACCCACAATGACACACCTACTCTAACAGGGACACACCTTTTAATAGTGCCACTCCCTGGTCTGAGCATATACAAACCATTACAGTGAGGCAGAGGGTTCATTGTGTTGGGCAATTATTGTCAACTTGACACAAAGCAGAGTCACCTGGGAAGAGGGAACTTCAGTTGAAAGATTGCTTCCATTAGATTGGCTAACCTGTGGGGGCATTTTCTTGACTGATGGACTAATGACTAATTTGGGAGATGCCAGTCCATTATGGGTGGTATTACACCTGGGCAAGGTGGCCCTGGATGCTATTAAGAAGCAGGCTGAGCAAGCTTGGGGAGCAAGCCAGTAAGCAACACTCCTCCATGGCCTCTGCATCAGCTCCTGACTCCAGGATCCTGCCCTGTTTGAATTCCTGCCCTGACTTCTCTCATTGATAGACTGTAACTTGTAAGCCAAAAACCTTCTCCTTTCTCTGTTTTTGGTTGTGGTATTTATGATGACAACAGAAACTCAAGCTAGAAAAGCCATTTCAATTTTCTGTTTTCCATGGGTAGTAGAGAGAGATTTTGGGGTGCACTCGTGCATAAGGAAGCTCACCGCTCAGCGTTATCTAGGAGAATCAAATCTGGAAACAACCTTGATTCTCAAAAGTCACAGTGTGTTTACTTGCATTAAGTTAAAGGTATGTGGTGAAATATTATGCAGCTGTTATCACCATCTTTAAGGAAGTACTTAAAGTCAAAATGAAATGTTTCCTATGTAAATGAAAACAAAAGCCATCTTAAAACTCCCAGTGGATATTATGATGCCAAACCTCTGAGATAATTAACTTACTATGGATTTTCTGTGTGTGGAGACTGGGTATATGAGACCCTGGAAGGAGATGAACCTACATCTTAGCAGCGGGTAGCAGGACACCTTCGTGTGACTTGAATTTGGTTTTCCAAAAACAGTAAGTGTGGTGTGTTCCACAGCCATAAAACAACTCTCTTTAGGGGTAATCCACAGTGAGTATGTCGAGCCTCTGGTAGACTCCTCTTAGCCTCATAATTTATCACCCTCTTCCCTGCGCTCATCTCACCGATGACTAAATCTAATCTGTATATAGAAGGGAACATTTTGTCAAGCATCCTCTGATAAGCCAAGGAGAGCCAAGCCCACAGAAACGAGTGACAAATGAGTTCAGGGAGTGATGTCATTTCTGTTCCAATGCTCAACAAGGCTGAAGCCTACACATGCTGACATGGATCATTGGCCATCTGATACTCCTATGGGCATTAGGTCCTGGCTTTAGCATCTGGACCAGCAATATTCTCTGGTCTATCAATGGTCCAAGTGAAGCCAGATAAAGCCTGATGCAAAACCAGAGTGCCTTGGAGGGGTTACTCACCTATTGCGTGCCCCAGGGCCCAGGCGCTGGCAGGCCACGGAGGTGGTGGTGTGCTTCCCTCCGTTGCCCATCTCTTGTCTCACATCCCACTGCCGAGGCTCGCTGGTCTGTGCGGTCAGAATGTTCACCCCCTTCTTCACCTTGGCTCTGCGGATGGAGAGAGTGAGAAAGGGTCACAGTGTTAGATTTGAGCTTTCAGAGGTCTCACGGAGATGCTGCTATCAAAATAGTATGGCTGTGTCCCTGCTAGGACCTCACATGGAGATGGAAGAGATCCATCCCCCAAGGCTAAGAGATCCTAGAACTTGATGGAACATCCTAGGACATTCTGTAAATCACACAAGAAATGTTCACGTGATTCCAGGCATGTAGATCTACCAAGAAGGTAGAGAAATCATTTTACTGGTAATAAGTTTGTATGTGGGTTATACACATGAGTGCAATGCCCATGGAGTCCAGAAGGGGGCAACAGAGTCCCCTGGAACTGGAGTTGTAGGTGCTTGTGAGCCAGTGAATGCTGGAAGCTGAACCTGTGGTCCTCACAAGACCAGCCAGTGCTCTTAACCACGGAGCCATCTCTCTAGCCCCTAAGCATGGAGTTTAAAGAAAGACTTGGGTAAGAAGTAAAGACCAAGAGAATGAAGAGATATTAGGGAATGACTCAGAAAATGACGTGGGAATTAAACAGCGCCGTGGTGGAGAACCTAGCAGGACTGTTTATGAATTAGGGCAAGAAACTTCTAAAAGAGCAGGCACTTCCCGACTAGAAGCGACTAGGAGATTATAGGTACCGTGGACAATAACAAGTCATACGGCCAGTGCATATTTAAACACGAGGTGCACAGAGGGGAGCCTCAGTGAAAAGCATTGTCCTAGTTAGCTTTAAACTGTCAACTCGATGCAGCCTGGAGTCATCCAGGAGCCTCAGTCGAGAACTGGAAGGATCAGATTGACCCGTGGACATGTCTGTGAGGGACACACATGTCTGTCATGTGCTTATTAGTTGTTATGGGAGAGCTCAGCCCACTATGGGAAGCAACATTCCCTATAACACAGGGGTCCTGAGTTATAATAGAAAGCTGGCTGAGAGTGAGCCTGCCAGCCCATAGCGAGCATCCCCCAGGATTCCTGTCATGCTTTTGTATCTGTGAAGTGAGCACCTTGGTCATATGTTGAATGGAAAGCCGGGCTGCCTTGAGTTCCTTCACGGGTGGTCAGTGATTTGGGATTGTAGGTCACATGACTGTGATTTGGGATTGTAAGTCACATATGCTTTTTATTTCCTCTAAAAGTTGATTTAGTCGGGTGTGTTATCACAGATACAGAAGAGAAATTAGGACAAGAGTCAAGCATCAGAGTGGAATCAGAGTCCTTGGTGGCCTCATGGATGCAACTGTAATAGTCTAAGCAGAAGTGACTTCCGATTCAAGCTCTGTGCCCACCCACTTACAGATGCAGTGTCCCCATACATTAGAGTCTTCCAAAACATTTACCCTCTACATCCATGCTTGGGAAACCACAGGAGAAGTGCTCCAGCCAGCCAGGGAGGAAGTGATGGGATACAGGGAATAAGGTCCTGACTTCAACAGAGAGACAGACACCCGGTGCATGGAGAGCCTAAGATACTCTCAGCCTAAGATACTTCAGATACTTCATAGAAATATGAAGAAATGTCTGTTGACCCCAGATAGGGTACCCATGACAAAGAAAAGAACCCTTGATAGTGAGTGTATTGTGGTGATTGACAGGAGCATCTGTGACTCAAAGGCGGCTGAAATCACTCCTCCCCCCACACCGTGGTTGATGATTCATGACAGCTACATGCCTGGAGAGCTCCCAGCATGCCTTGCAGGCAGCTCCACTCGAGAGTCTCCTCACCAGATGTTGTTAGTGCTTTATAAACTTGGGGACCAGCTATGTGAATCTTCTGTTTCCAACTTCCCAAAGCCAGGTAAGTTTCTTAGGTTTCTCCCCCAAGGAGGCAAGATTTCAGCATACAGGGAGTCTAACAGCAGACAGTGACGTCTGCTGTTCCTAATGACGTCTGTCTGTGATCTAAATGAGTATGTCCTGAGATGTGACCAATGAGAGAAGAGTTTGGGAACGGGGACGAGCCAGACATACAGGAAATCAAGAAAAAACAAACAAACAAACAAAAAAAAATAGAACTCAAGGCTTGATGGTGAAAAGCAGAGACTGCTCTTGGAGAAGACCCAAGTTCATTTCCCAGTACCCATACAGCAGCTCATAACTGCATAACTCCAGCTCCAGGGAACCCAACAGGTACACACGCATGCACATGCATGTGCACACACACACACAATCATGCTCACATACATATAAATGTACTTTTAGTTTTGTATTAAGTCGCTGTGTTAAGGACATTTGCAAGTTCAAGGAGATGAGGATGCAGTTGATAAAAAAATATTTAAAGGCACAGTAGCATGGGGCAGCCCCATCCTTTCTAGCAGAGACATTGACACTCTTGGGTGTTCAAGGCCTGGCACACCCTCTCTGCTGCTGCAAAGAAAGGCTTCATGCTGTCTGGCTTGGCTGGAAAATGGTTTTGGTTGCATTTGGACTTTGCTTGAGATTCCAGATTTTAGCGGACCTACAATCATTTCTCCCCATTGGAGTGCACATGAACTTGAAGAACCCTGGTGGTCTTTGTGGTGGGAACTTTCATATCTGAGAGAACAGGAGAGCTAGCCACTGAGGTGGGGAAGGCCAAGAGCGTTAAGGCTTTCTGCTGGACACAGATCACTTTCTTTGGTGAGAACAATGGGTGTTTTGATCTATTCCACGGACTGAGCAGGGGAAGCCACAGCCTCGATTCAAGAACTGTAAATTTGCAAGTGGAGTCAGCACTGGAGATGTAAGAATGAGTCACTCATCCTTGGGGATACCCAGCATCGAGATAAGATGTGAAGATGAAATGGCCAGATAAAGGCTGGCTTTTTCTGCATGGGTGTATGGATTGGAGCCATAGTGGACTGGGATAAAGATCCCAGCTCCAATCACCTGCCTGCATTTCTCTGCCCCGGGCATAGCATGTGTCCTGGTCACATATGCCCCGATTTATGGGACTGCTTTTGCTGGCCACTGGGGTTCTAAGATATCATTTGTTATTTATGATGTCTGTGCTGAGTCCAGTGCTTCTCAGCACAGGCTGGGCACTGGGGTGTCTCGGGATATGATTCAGCTGTGGGTCTTCCCCTTGGTGGCACTTCCAGCCTCACCGCAGTTAGCCATGCAGAGCCCACACCTCCATCCTGCACGTTCCCAGCCAGCGATCTCGCTCAGTTCTAGCTGGTTAAAAACAATAGCTTCACCCGTCTTTTCCCAATACGTAATAAGGGGTGATTAAGTGCTCTTAGAGAAAAATCAATGCTCAGTACACATTTTGAACACCGAGAGGCTAATTTCCACCCCTGAGGTATCTCCCTCTGGTCATTTGTAACCTCCCTGTGTAATGCCTTCTCCTGAAGCTACTGGGTTCTGTTGGGATACATGAACCTCTTGTGAAGCATGGGGGAGTTTTTGGGTACCACTCAGACTTGGACCCTGGGTACCAAGATTTTAAGCCTCAGGCAGAGTATGTCAGAGCCTCTTGTGAAGCATGAGCGAGTTTTCGGGTACCACTCAGTCTTGGACCCTGGGCACCTAGATTTTAAACCTCAAGCAGAGTATGTCAGAAGGTATAACCATACAGTCAGGTGCTGTTTGGAGTCCACTGTCCACTCCAGTTAGCATATGTTGGAGTTCCAGCCCTGGATCCTCAAGGTATAGTCTCATTCATAAAGGGTCCTGTGGTGGTGGTGGTGTGACATGATGATTAAGCTGTTAATGCTCTTGTCACACAAGCATGAGGACTGGAATTTGGATCCCCAAAAAACCCTTGTAAATACTAGGTGGGTGTAGCCACCTCTTACAACTCCAGCCATGGAAGGCTGAGACAGGGGCTGGGGATCTCCAGAGCAAGCTGGCTAGCAAGACTAGCCATAATTGGCAAGCTCTGGGTTTGATTGAGAGACCCTTATCTCAGTGAATAAGATGTGGGATGGAGCAAGCTGATATCAACCTCTGGCTTTCACATGCATGTGCACACACATGCACAGATACCCACATCCATACGCCCACACATATACAAAAACATGTATAAACACATGATCATGACAAACCCATGCAAGAGGGGTAAAGGGTTATTGTGGACATAACCAAGTTAAAATGCGGTCATAAAGGTGGCCCAGATCCAAATAACTAGCATCTTCACAGAGCAGAGGGTCACAGTAAAGGTCACAGCAGGAGGATCCACATGTGTGCGCAGGTAAACATGGCTGTTACTCACTAGGAAGACAGGCCAGGATGACTTCTATATTAGTTGCTTTCTCATTGCTGGAACTAACTACCCAACAAAATCCACTTAAAGCTCGGATGTGTTTGGCTTACAGTTTGGGGGTACAGTCTATCGCGGAGGGAGCCTGAGGGAGCTGGTCACACTGCATCCACAGTCAGTGTGATGGTTTGTATATGCTTGGACTGGCACTATTTGGAGGTGTGGCCTTATTGGAGTAGGTGTGTCACTGTGGGCGTGGGCTTTAATGCCCTAGTTCTAGCTGCCTGGAAGTCGGTCTCTCACTAGCAGCCTTCAGATGAAGATGTAGAACTCTCAGCTCTGCCTGGATCATGCCTGCCTGGATGCTGCCCTGCTTCCACCTTGATGATGATGGACTGAACCTCTGAACTTGTAAGCCAGCCCCAATTAAATGTTGTCCTCTTAAGAGTTGCCTTGGTCATGGTGTCTGTTCACAGCAGCAAAACCCTAAGACAGTCAGTAAGCAAAGAGTGTGAAACACAAATATTCTGCCTACTCTTTCTCTTTTTATGCAGAAAATGGGTTAGTATCACCCACATCTAGAGTGGGTCTCCTTACATCAGTTAACCTAGTCTAGAAGTAACCTTATAGGCATGCCCAGAGGTCTGTCTCCTAAGTGAGCAATCCTGTCAAGTTGACAATATTAACCATAACAGCTTTTCCTATCTACCCCCAATGGAGACATCAGCTAATACCTTTGCTTTACTTTCCTCTGTAGCAGAAGACATTTGCAAGGTGTCCTCCGCTCACATGTGGCACTAGGGCATGGCTGCTCCAGAGAACCAGCACAGTTGCCAGCATGTAAGGAGAGAAGCAAGCCACCACTGTGGCTGCTTATCTAGCCTGGTTCTTAGAAGATAAAAGGCAGCAGCCATGTCAAGGCAGAAGCAGCAGTTTAGAGTCTGAGGGTCTCATCGTATCAGTCAGCTGCCCCCAGTCTGGCTCCAGGTGCTGTCACCTCTTGCTCCTTATGTCTGGTGGCAGCTGTAGCTAAGGAGAGAAGGGGCCCCTTTGCAGTGGCACACACTGCCCTCACTGCAAGAAGACACACAAGTTCATACCTGCAGCCAGCCACTAACCTAGAAGAGATCCTGTGAAGCTGACAGGCTGGGGCCGGGGGAGCTGGCTGCGGGGTTTCAATAGTTCAGGACACTATGAAGGACCAGGTGCATGTGCATGTGAGCATGAATTGGTGCTGGTGTTCCCACAGCTTTTTTTGAGTTCCGTAAACTCATGCTGATCAAACAGGACATCAGGGGCCAGTGCTTGCCTGCCTGCCTGTTTGTCTCTCCCCTACACACACACACACACACACACACACACACACACACACACACACACAGCCACCTCCAGGCTCTCTGCAAGCAAAGGCACTCAGGTTCCAGCCCCAATTTGTTGGTGCATCCCATAGGCTGTGACTGCATTTACTTGATACTTTCCTTTAGATCAGCTATCGCTCTGCTTGCCATAGAAAAGTCATTTCACAAAGGAACCCCGTATAGAGTTACCTCCAGAGTAATAAAAAATGTTATGTGAATGCACATTAAAATGAGTATGTGACAGTACCAATAAGAAAAACGTATTCATAGATCTTATAAATTAATATGTCTGGCCACTAGCGTGCTCACACTCTCTGGCAAGAAGCAATAATGCAAGATTCTAAAATGCAGACTTTTGTGACCACAGCTTGCAACTGACAATTTTTCTTCCCCCCTTTCCCTCCCTCCCTCTCTCTCTCTCTCTCTCTCTCTCTCTTTTTTTTTTTTTTTTGTTCCTTTCCTTCTTTTCAAGACAGTATCTCAGCCTATGATCCAAACCAGTCTGGGACTTTCAGCCATCCTCCTGCCTCAGCTACTCAAGTTCTGAGATTACAGACACCCTTACCATGGCTTTGTGGGATATGAATTCACCAAGCATGGTCATAATTTGCTCTCAGCAGTGGGGGCTGCTTCTCTACTCTCCGTCTCTCCCTGGGAGCCCCATGAACGCAGTCGCCCTACACAACCTGCCATGCTCTGAGCTGATGGTGAGTGTTCTGGGTAGATAGGGCCCTTTCCCAAGCCAGGACCTACTCCCTCACCTACTCTGCCAGATTCTTTGATCTTCCTTAAATTGTCTGATGGGGTTGATTGTATCGGGACCCAACATGGAGAAAAGGTGGCATCTGAGCTTTGTTCCAAGATGTGAAATGTCCCCTGCTCATGTTTGCATTTCCTCAAAGAAGCTAGTGCATTTATGTGTGCACAGACGGTCACATGTGCCTTAGATAGGCATGTGTCTAAATATGAACCATGTGTGTCCTATGTGTGCACCCTGGTATGTGTGCATGCACATGTATGCACAAAGTATATGTATCATATGTGCGCCTGTGTGTGCATCTACATACATGCTTGTGCATACAGGCATGCACATGTATGTGCAGAGAGCCACTGAACCCAGGCTCTTTTTCCTGCCAATGACTCAGACCCTGCCAGCCAGCCTGTCTGAACACGTGCTCCCCGCCTATCAGGTGAAAGCAGGTGCAGCCAGAGGCATTTCCTACTAAGCATCTTTCTGTGCCTTGATAAGCTTTTCCACTGTTGGTCCTTCGGGCCATTGCCTGTGGCTTCTCCGAATTTGCTTCTATCTTGAGTTAACGGTGAGTTCTTTATCAGCAGGTCTTTCCATCTCTGAGGCAAGGCTGAGCTGGAGAGCAGCGGGGCTCCTGGCACTGTTAAGCTCCATTGCTTCTGGTCCTTAGCAGTGGGTCCCCCATCTCCTCTGCAGACGCCGGTATAAGATGCTCATTACCATGCACCATTGCACGGCTTCAACAGGCTTACTTCTCAGATTTCCACTCTGCCTTCCTTACAAGTCAGGCTGAACAGCATGAAACAGGCACCTGCTGGATGTTAGAGTTTTAGCATTTTGCAAGCTAGTCGTTCGACCAGATCTTTATCCAGCTATAAACCATATACATTGAGGACTGAATGATTTTTAAAAAGGAGCTGTGCCTCGGGGCATAGCGTGTAATCTCAGGTACCTGGAAAGCTTGAGGCAGGAGGATCATAAGCTGCCTGGGCTACAGAAGGAGTTCAAAGCCAGCCTGGACAACTTGGAGAGATCCTGTCTCTCACATACACACACACAATTACAAAAGAGGTGAAGAGTTGGCTTAGTGGTTAAGAGCACGTACGAATCTTGCAGAGGACTCAGTAATCCCTGTATCCACACCAGGCAGCTCACAGCTACCTACTGGTAACTCCAGATCCAAGGGATCTTTCGCCCTCTTCTGGTCTTTGTCGGTACTGCACTCATGTGTTTATAATAAATATAAATCTTATAGGATTCAAAAAGGGCTTGGGCTGAAGCTCAACGGTAGTGGCTTTGCCTCACGTGTGACAGGCACTAGGTTCTATCCCTAAAACCACATGCAGTAAAGGTAGGAGATGCTCAAAACTCAACCACTCACTATTGGTATCTGCATGCTATTGTCCATCATCTGGAGGTCATATCTGTTGATCTATGTACATGAAAGCCACACTATATAGTGGCGAATTAAATGCCAACCCTCCCAACTCCGGTATCTGGCAGCATCCATCACACTGGTACCTGAACTTACACTCAGCCATCAGCAGAGATGACAAATGGAGATGTTTTCTTCAGAGTGTCCCTTGCTGGCCATTAACCGGTATACACCATGGGGCCAGTGGACTTGGCCTGCATTAGCAGATAGTTTATATACACATATGTTCTCAGAGTCCCATATCCACTCTCCCTCAACATGGGATCACAATTTAATAACCCATGCTGAAAATTCTCATTTGCATAATCCCCATCCCGGCCTCTAACCTCTGACCTCTGACCTTTGATCCCACCACTGCCTTTCTTACTTCCATCTTGTGTCTCAGAGGCAGACTTCTGAGCCTTCCTTGGTATCCCGTCCCTCCTATGTCCATCCAGTGGAATGTGGCCAAATTACAGATTAAAGGGCATGCTGGGAGGATTTACTAAGCAACACAATTATTTGCCCATTATCATTCCTTCAGAATCAAATCATCTCGCAGAACGAGAACATTGCAAATTAAAATTAAATTAAAACTAACAGAACGTTCACACAATTGGCTTAAACTCATCAAAAAAAAAAAAAAATCCCACAGAGCATTGTTCTTACATTCTTGCTACACCGTTGCATCTCATATCTCTCTGTGAATGGTGTCTCTTCCATGTCTCCTGAAATGGATACGTTTTCAGACACCCATTAATTTACCTCATAGGATATAAGTCTGTGGGTCTGTCTGCTTGTGTTCCTGAATTATCCCTGACTTTCTTCCTTTAAATTATAGATGCAGAGACCCACAGCCAAACATCAGGCAGAGAGCGTGGGGAATCCTTCAGAAAAAGGGGAGGAAGGATTTGAAGGAGCGAGAGGGGTCAGTGACACCACAAGAAACCCCACAGAGTCAGCCAACCTGAGCCCATTGGGGATCACAGAGACAGAACCTCCAACCCAGGAGCCTGCATGGGTCTAGCCTAGGCTCTCTGTCTGCACATATATTGTAGCTTGGCCTTCATGTAGGACTCCTAACAGAGGGAGCAGGGGTTGTCTCTGACGTTGCCTGACTTTGGGATCCTTTTCTCCTACGGGGCTTCCTCTTCTGGCCTCCATAGGAGATGATGCATCTAGTCTTGATATGCCAAAGCTGGTTGAATCCCATGGGAGTCCTCCCCTTTCCTGAAGAGGAAGGAAGGAGGAGTGAATGGGGAGAGGAGGGGAAGAGGGGGTACTGGGAGGAGAGTAGAGAGGGGAAACTGCAGTCTGGGTGTAAATTAAATTACGCAAATTTAATTGATTAAAATAAAAAATTAAAACAATATATATTTAAAAAATAGCTTTTTGAATTTATTCTTAAGATTTCATACCTGACCATATTCTTTACTGTTTCTCCCTCCCAACTCTCCTCTTATCTCCTGACAAGACCCTTTTCCTACTTCATGCCTTTTCTCTCTCTTTATTTCTCTTTCTATCTCTTTAAAAAATGACCCACCAAGTCCAATTAATCACATCCATATGCACATGTGTATGGGACCATCCACTGAAGCATAGGAAGACCTACCAGTATCTCCTTTAAACGGGGGTTATAACAAGTAACATAATTAGATGACACCTTGCTGGTTAGACTGGGATACTTGAGTGTGGGCTGTGGATACAGACAAACAGAGGCAGAGCACACCTCAGAGGGATGCTGCCTGCATCCCCATCTGGAATGGCTAGAAGAAGATGTTTGGTTGTGAGGTTGAGAGAACAAAAGGGCATCCGGTTCCTCCAGCCTGGCCCAGCGAGCCAGCCAGAGAAACCACTGCACTGTGTAACCCAACATCCACAGAACAGATTTTCACGAGCTTAGCCACCTGCCGTGCACTGGTGTCTCAGAGCCTGCCATAGTGTAAGCGTGCAGGTTGGGGCAGCCAAGAGTTCAGAAGATCTTATCAGATCTGTTGTATGTCACACCCCAGCACTGAGCAATGGCATCCGTCTCTCTGCTTCCTGAGTGCGGGTGCCATGGGACCAGCTGCTTCACTCTCCTTCTCCCATGCTTTGCCATCCCCCATGACTGAGCATACCCTCAAACGGTGAGCCAAACAAACCCTCTCTATCCTCAATAGTTCTCGCCTGGTATTTTGTCACAATTACAAAGCTAATGGCTACTGGATGGCTGGTCTTTGAGGCAGTGATGACTTGAACTTAAATGTCCTGGATCCTGTGCCTTTGGTAGAAAGAATGAGCTAGGGATGAGACATGCGTGGATGTACATAAACATCACACACACACACACACACACACACACACACACACATACATACACGTATGCGCACGCACGTGCACACACACACCACTGCTACCTCTGCTACCTTGATGGAAACCACCTTGCTCTCTGGTCAAGAACCACTGGTGCAAGACTGTATTAATAATAAACACCATAGAAGGCAAAAAGGGCCCATCTGTTAAGTTCCTAATGGCTCCCTAGGCACCTTCTCACCAGCACCTGCAGCTTTCTTGGGAGACAGGATGGCTGGTCACGGAAAAGCCAGCACAGGAGGAGGAGGGCTCCTGTGCAGCTGGTGTATCAATATTGGATGAAGCTGACCTACTAATTTGCCCCTGAAGGATCCTCAAGTCTCTGCTTACTCTGCTCTCTGCAGCACAGCCGTGAAACTTCTCAGTCAAACCTCTCAGAGATGGCCGATGGCGGGCAGCTCCCGGGATGGGCAGGAGCATCATTCCACCTCCCTCTTGACCCTCCCAGCCGCCATTCTTGTCACGTTGGGGTTGTGTAGCAGGACACAGTGACCTCTCACGGTTGGTTTACACATCTTACCCGGCCCTCTCAGCTTGGTTTGCCTAACACCAGAATGTTCTTGGCATGCAAACCAGGGGTGCATTGGCTATGATGTCTTTTACCCACTTTTAAGTGTGGTGTGGGCATTAAAAACATGTAGCTAGTGGGACATCCACTTGGGCTCTACTGAGCAAGACCAGTCTCTGCCAAGCTTAATGCTTTGTCCTTTATTCATGAGTTCACAGACCCCTATGATCTGCTTTGCACACTCCTGTCTGCCTTTTGCCTTGTTTTGCATCTCTGAGTCGTGACAGGACAACGTGCCAGAGTTGTACCTCTGAGCTTCTTTCTCTCTGCCAGTCACTTCTACAGAATGCCTCTCTGTGCTGGCCCGGCTCGCAGCTTCTCCCTCTTCTCAGCCCAGATGTACCTGGGAGGCTCGCAGAGAGTGGGAATTGCTTCCTCATCTCTGTACTCTGATCCCGTTTTAAATTTATCCACAGCCCTTATCCCAATACACTGACTTTATTAATTCTTCCCAACAAGTTACCCCCATTAACATGTAGACCTCATTAGAGTCAGCATGGTGTGACTCTGCGTACAGCCTCAGATTCCAGATTGAGTCCTCACCAGGGCAAGGTTGGTGTGACCCTGTGTCTCTCCCTAGATTTCCAGGGCAAATCCCTGCCCACAAGCAATGGTATTAGGGGATGGGTGTTTTAGAAGTGAATCGGGCCATGTTTAAGAAGCTTCATGAATGGGAATAGTGTCATTAAGATAGAGACCCCAGAGAGCACCATGCTCTTGCCAAGTGAGGCTATAGCCAGAAGCTACAATCTGTAAATAAGGAAGCAGCCCTCACCAGTCACCAAGTCTGCTGGTGTCCTGGCCTTGGAATTCCAACCTCTAAATCTGTAATGGATTAGCATAGTTTGATATCAACGATTGATACTATTTTGTTAGCACACAGTAGTTTTATGACCTAGGACAGTGACCTACACAGGACAGACATCCACCCACCTTTCCCCAAGTCTCAATCAACACTGCCTTCAGACTTTCAAACAGAAGCTGTGGTGGTGTGAATATACTTGGTCCAGGGAGTGGCACTATTAGGAGGTGTGGCCTTGTTAGAGTAGGTGTGGCCTTGTTGGAGGAAGTGTGTCACTGTAGCATGGGCAATGAGACACTCCTAACAACATGGGAGTCTGTCGTCACTTAGCTGCCTTCAGATGAAGAGGTAGAATTCTTAGCTCCTCCTGTACCATGCCTGCCTGGATGCTGCCATGCTCCCGCCTTGAAATTAATGAACTGAACCTCTGAACCTGTAAGCCAGTCCCAATTAAGTGTTTTCCTTATGAGAGTTGCCTTGGTCATGGTGTCTGTTCACAGCAATAAAACCCCAAGACAGGCCATCCCGGGTTACACCTGGAGGCTCAGCTACGAACCACCACACTTTGCTGGAGTTTCCACTCTATTCTGTGCTCTTGGCTCACAGAGGCCACCATCCCAGACTTCAGGCTCTTCCCAGGCAGTTCTGCATTCACAAAAATCCCACTGGGAAACTGGAGGCAAAGCCTTGTTGGGGGGGGGGGACAATGGCCCCATTGCAACTTAGCATTACAGGAGCACTGGATGTTCCTGCACAGAGTCATTCAAGGGCCCCAGGGCCACCTGCCTCCGTATTCAGGAGAAGCTCTTCCTCATAAGCCTGGGTCATTGTCATTTATGGTTTGAAGGAGAAGATATCTGAGCCCCTAAATCTTCATTCTTACAGTGAGTGATGCCCCGTCCTTGGCAAAGACATGTAGAAAACTGGTCACCATTTGGGTATTACTAAAATACTCAGATTACTAAGATTATATCAGGACTCTTACTGTCGTAAATTAATGATGGTGCTGGGGGTGGGGCTTCAAAAAGGCAGCTCCACAGGTGCTTAGGAAGGAGATATCAGGTAGGAGAGATGGCCTAGTTGGAACGTGCTCACCATACATGCACGAGGCTCTGAGTTCTAGCTCCATAATCTACATTTAGCTAGAGAGTGGTGGTGCAAGGCTTTAAAACCAGCACTTGGGAGATGGAGGCAGGTGGGTCTCTGCATTTGAAGCCAGCCTGGTTTACAAGGCAAGTTCCAGGACAGCCAGGGCTACACAGAGAAACCCTGTCTTGAAACACCAAAACAAACAAACAAACAAACAAACAAACTGAACCCAAACAACAATAGCAGCAGCAGCAACAGCAACAACAACAACAACAACAACAACAACAACAACAACAACAATAACAACAACCACCCAAAGCCAAGAATAGCAGTGAGCCTTGGAAATCTGGTGTATTCAGCAAGTTCAACGTCAATGAGAGAACCTGTCTCAAAAACCAAATCAGATGGCACTTGAAGAATGGCAGCCAAGGTTGTTCTTTGGTCACCACATACTTCTATGGTCATGCCTACCCATACATGTATATGCACCTCTGCCAAAGGAGACATTTAAAAAACAAAACAAATAAAACCCAGTTATACAAGATTGATAAGGGGTTGGGGGTTTCTACAATGTTCTGCCCTCTCTCTTCCGGCGTGGTTGCCTCTGAGCTCAGTAATATATTCCTCTGACACCACACCACTTAGGGTAGGAGGTGTGTGCATGGTGGGGAAACAGCAAACATTTATTTATTTATTTATTTTTGGTTTTTTGAGACAGGGTTTCTCTGTGTAGCCCTGGCTGTCCTGGAACTCACTCTGTAGACCAGGCTGGCCTCGAACTCAGAAATCCGCCTGCCTCTGCCTCCCAAGTGCTGGGATTAAAGGCGTGCGCCACCACTGCCCGGCTAACAGCAAACATTCTTATCCTTTTTACGTGGGGTCCAGGCACCATACTTTCGAGGATGGGGACTGGATAGGACCAGATGAGTGTGGTAGCTTGGAACTAAATCCATCCTGATTCCTCCTCTGAGACACAAGGAGAGTCTACCTTCCTGAGGGCATGATGGGAGTATCTTCTAGCTGATGACGCCACACTCTCACCAGCAGTGGAGAAGCAGGGTCCACTCTGATGGTTCATGCAAGGTTTGGCTCACCTGTGTTCTGTTTCAGCTCATGCTACTTAGTTTTAAGGACAGTCGTAACATACTATGTCTCAAGGAAGGGCTTCCTGTGTTCTCAGAGCTTGGTAGACAGGGGATGGTGGTGGGGAACTCCTTCCCCCATTGGCTAAGTGGACATCTGGCATTTACAATGTGATTATCGAGAGTGGATGTGAGGCCCTCTGGAATCCTCTTGTCATAAGAGCTTTTCCTATGAGAAACCAGAGAGAAAGAGAATGTGTAAGCCCTTACTTAACCCCCCAAACCTGCTCTAGGTCTGCACACCCACCTCCACTCCAACCCAGAACCCCTGACCGAGAGTTTAATGCATGGGCTTACTGTCCCCCAAGTCACAAAATTACTAAGTGTAGCTTCCTTTTTGATGAGTTAGTTCCACCTTGGAGTTTCCCTTTCAAGGTTAGAATTATTCTTATGGTTTGGAAAAGAAAAAAGGCAAGAAAGAGAGGAAATGAATTCAATTTGTTGCTGTAAATGACAGCCCATACTTGAGCTATGTAGGGCTGAAGCCAGCAGGGATAGGAAGCCCTGCAGGGAAGTTGCCAGCTAGAGGGGGACAGCTCTGATTGGTCCACACACTGCAGAAGGTAGCATGTGTGTCCTGGAGGCAACGTGCAAAGGGATGCTAATGTCTAGAATTCATGCAGCCCGGATGTGCTCTGACTTGGGGACAATTACAGATTCCCCACTTCCTGCATAACCTTCCTGTTCAGAGTAAGGGTTCTGCTATCTTTGGCTTTGTAATAATCCCTTCTTGTCTGAGCACAGCCGATCCCCATTCGGCTCCAAGGACTTGTCTTAGTGGAGTTGACTTGCACTTGAACCCATGAGACGGGGCTAAGAGGCACTACTTCAATTTAGCTTGTCTGAGTTCTTTGAAGAACTGGGAGCATAGAGACAGAAAAGAACACCCTTCTAAACACTGTTAAGCTAGCTGGAAACTGTGAGTCGGGGCTGCTGTGGGTCTGGGCTGCCTTCCAAAAATTTTCTGAGACTGGAGAAACAATCTTGGTGTACCCACCTCAGCCCCTGGTTCCAGCTTGACTTGAAGCTAAACTTAGGCTCTGTCTGAAGCTAAACCTTTTTTGCTTAGAGACTGGATTCGATTTCTTTTCTTTTCTTTTCCTTTCCTTTCCTTTCCTTTCCTTTCCTTTCCTTTCCTTTCCTTTTACCCCCTCCTTCCTTTCCTCCCTCCTCATGTGGGTATATGTCTGCATGTCTGTGTGTCTATATGTCTCTGTGTGTGAGGGTGCCACAGTATGTGCGTGGAGGTGAGGAATAACTTTTGGGAGTCAGTTTTATCCTTCCAACATGGAGATTTTGTTGATCGAATGTAGGTTATCCGACTTGGTGGCATGCGCCTTTATCCACTGAGCCATTTTCCTAGCCCTTAGTTTCCATTTTTAAAAGATAGTAAGATGTAAGATGCACATATCATGAACTTTAGCATCGGAACTTGGGTCTGTCTGTCTGTCTCTGTCTGTCTGTCTGTCTCTGTCTCTGTCTGTCTCTCTCTCTCTCTCTCTCTCTCTCTCTCTCTCTCTCTCTCTCTCTCTCTCTGTGTGTGTGTGTGTGTGTGTGTTTGCTGGAGGATAAAACCCAGTCTTGCATATGCTGGAAAACACTCTATTCCTTTTCCGCACCTCAGCCCTAAACTGAATTTTAGCACCTAGAAATCTCATGGAGCATATATCTCCTATCTCTGGGTCTAAGCTAGCCACCCTAGTGCCTGTGATATCTTCATCCCAGCCAGGGGATGAGCAAGAGATTCACACACATATATCTTTAAACGATATGATCTAAAACCAAGCACACGTCCCTTTTACTCCTATCTGCTCAAAGGGAAATACAGGCTTACAGGAGTTACTTTTTGTTGTAGCGATAAAACATCATGACCGGAAGCAGCTTATATAGGAGAAAAGAGTTTATTATGGGCTTATGGATCCAGAGAGATTAGGGCCCATCCTGGCGAGAAGGCATGGCAACAGGCAGGTTTCCTGGCAGGAACTCTCCAGGAAGCTGGGAGCTCATATCCTAAGTAAACATGCGAAGCAGAGAAAGTGAACTGGAGACAGAGAGAGCCTATGAATGCTCAAAGAATATTTCACCCTTAGAGACATACTTACTTTCTTCAGCAAGGCTACACCACTTAAACCTCCCCATTAGCTAAGACTAAGTATTCAATCACCTGACCCTCTGGTGAGCATTTCTCATTCAGATGTCACAAGTATATTCTGGGTAGAATGTACGGCGAAAAGAAGAAAGAGGAAGAGGTGGGTGGGCCATGTATTGTATCTGGTACAGGACCCAACGGTGTCCAAGAGTGCCATGAAGAATATTGAGGGTTCTGAGAGTCTGAAGGGGAGTGGGGTGCCTGGAAGGACCCTTCCCCATGACATATTGAAGGCTACTTTAGAGAGAGAGAGTAAATGGTAAGTGTCTTTCTTTGAGGATCCAGAGCAATGGCTCTCAACTTCCCCAATGATTCAGCCTCTTTAATATAGTTCTTCACGGTGTGGTGACCCTCAACTGTAAAGTTATTTCCTTGCTACTTTACGACTGTCATTTTGCCACTGCTATGAATCGTATTGTATATATTTGATAAGCAGAATATCTGATATGTGCCCCCCCAAGGGGTCACAAGCCACAGGTCATGACAGAATTTAGTGACACATGAGGACATGGTCCCCAGGGACTGGCTGAAAGATCAAGTCTGAGGCAGCAGGCTATGAATGAGTGAGCTTCAATAAATGACTTGCTTTGTGATGGCGGAATCAGGGAGCTGGAAACAGCATCTGAGAGAAGACTTAGCTCAAGGTAGAGCCGTGCTTGGGAGTATTGAAGATGGGAAGCAGGAATCTTTGTGGAAGAGATGGGCCTAGAGGTCTTGCTCCCAAGTCTCCTTGTTGAGCTTAGGTGTTGTTCACGCCATGGGTAGACAGGTTCACCAGGGGAGCCTGGACCTACCTGAAGCCTTTGGGAAAGGACCCTGAACATGTCTGCTATAACCAAGCATTCTGTTCAGGATGTGTGTGTGTGTGTGTGTGTGTGTGTGTATACGTGTGTGACAGTTTGGCTGATGGTCAGGGAGGCTTAGTCTATGAGACTGTAATTCTTTGGGAACAAGCTCTTTGACCTTAGAGAATACAAGGAAGGACTTGATTTTTCTTCTGGCGGTGGCATGTGCTTTGTGGAGACTTGATGCATGGGGTAATAGCAGCCACTTCGTAAGTTTGAGGGGATAGGTATGCTGAAAAAGGCTCTTCTTGTTGCGGGAGTTAGGGAAGGAGGTAACTCAGTTACCTCCCGTAAAGTGGTTGCCTTGTAAGTGGGAAGACCCGAATCTGATCTCAAAAACCTTTATATAAAATTGAGCATATGGATACCCTACTGTAATCTTAGTGCTGGGAAGGCAGAGTCAGGGGGATCCCTGAGAGTCACTCGTCAGTTCTCTAACTGACTTGGGTGAATCTCAGGTTCCATTGAGAAACCCTGTCTCAAAAATTTAAAAAGCAAGAGTCTGAAAAATAACATCTTAGCCTGACTTATGGCTGCCACATGCCCATACATACATGCACACCTGCTCACATAAAAATGTATGTACACGCACATGCATGCATGCCAACACACAGATGGTTACTATAGTTAGCCTGGATGAGGAAGGATGAGAAGAATAAATTTCTTGAAGGTGTTTGGAAGCCCCATACCTTACATCTGCTTCAAGACAATAAACTTTGAAAGCACTCTTGCCTTTACTCCAGTGGTTGGCCAAGGCAGACATCACTAATCGATCCTAAAGATGCAAATTAGGCCCGCCAAACATTCATAGCATGGTGCTCCAGTGAGCTGGTGTCCGGTTGTCCAATGTGTAGATACCCAGAGAATGCTTAGACACATACCAGTATACTAGTATTTTAAGGTCTTGCTATATTGTTAATTTCTCTGGCTCACTGAGGAAAAAAAAAAAAAAAACCCAAATACTGTCCACACAAGACCTGAGGGTAAAGATAATGGACAGCCCCTTCCCACTGCAGTCGGCAGGGTTCACAGTGCCTGTTCTTTGGACAATACTAAAGGAGGGATGGTGGTCCCCACATGACAGATTAAAGAAAGTGATGCCCCCCTGGCAAGAAGACATAAATAAAGATTCAAGACCCAAGACGCTGAGGTCACATCAGACCTGACTGTGTCCATCAGGTTGGGGATGGCAAAGTCCTTGGTCTGCCACTCAAATCCCCGATCAGATCTAGACATCAGTGTCAGAATGAACAGCTGAATAAATAGACAGGAGATGACGAACGCAATGGGGAAAGAGGAGGAGGGTGGAGGAGGATGGAAAGGAAGAAAAGACAAAGTGTATCTAGGAGGTGCGCTCCTGACCTTCGAGCAGGTGGAGACAGACCTGAAGAAATGGTGAAGCTGAGGGGTAATAAGAAGCCTAGATGTTGCAGAGTCTGAGCTGAGGGATGCTCAGATTGTCCAGCCAGTAGGGGCAGCCACAGGCTGTGATGAAGATAAAAGGCTCCTCCCTCAATTTGCTTCTCAGGTTAAAAACACAGAAAGACCTTGGGGATAGGTATTCAGTTCCCACCAATGCTGAAGCTGAGACAGACAATGTGTATATGCCCGCGCACGTGCGTGCATGCGTGTGTGTGTGTGTGTGTGTGTGTGTGTGTATCCCTTGTGTTCTGCTGTCCTGGAGTAACGTTATGCAGAAATCCTTTCCTTCCTCTCTGAGAAGTTCCTAGGCTGGACCAGAAAGTACTATCACTGTTGCAGCTTGGAAGTGGCCTCATAAGCCGAGGCCTGGGCAGTAGCAAGCAGAGCTGGGGCCATTCTCTGACACTGTGCTTCTAGGAGAGTCAGATTTTCCAAAGTTAGAGAAACCCCTGAGCCTTCTGCATCTAATCTCTGTCCCAAACACTATGTACTTCAGGTTTTTTTTATGAGCAGTATGTAAATTATAGATTAACAACTTATACCCATATCCTGCTCACAATACCTCAAGCTCTTCCTAATGTCTATAAACAGACACATGTCCCAGTCACAGAGGAGGCAGCATAATTACTGGCTCGTGGATGGAGACACAGAGAAGGCTCAACAGCTCAGCCCACCAAGGGGTTTGTACAGCTAGAAAGTGTGTAGCATATTCTTGCTAGTGTTTTCTGTTTCTGCCATCATAAGGCTTCTGCGCACACACACACACACACACACACACACACACACACGCACATGCACATACACAGAGAGGCATGCTTGTGCATGCACGCATACAGACACACACACACACACACACACACACACACACACACAAATGGCTACTTCAAAGGAGTAAGGGAAGGAATTTAGTTTGAAGCTGAGGATAAAAGAAAATATTTTCACAACAGTTCAAAATTTTGCAAAAGGATACTTCATACAATTTACAGAACTAGGATAACTGACTTCAATTTTAGTATTTATTTATGTGCCTATGAGCTCATGCACACACGTGTGTGCACACACACATACCATGGTGCATATGTGGAGGTCAGAGGACATCTTTCAGGATTGGGTTCTTTTCCTTCTACCATGTAGATTTCAGGGATTAAACTTAGCTCATCAAGTTTGGTGTTAAATGCCTTCACCCACTGAGCCATCTAATTACCCCAATAATTGCTTTTTAAATCAGAGAAAAAGAGGAGCTGGGGTCTCAGTGATACACATACGCATGCATACATGGTTAGGGTCTTCTCAACGAGTTGGCTTCCCCTCCGACTGCAGCCTCTCTTCCAGAGCCTAAGCCCTGGGCACTGACATGGGGGCAAGCATAGCCACAGGCCACCTGCCCTTCAGATGCCACCAGGATCTGCCTATGTCTCCTTTTCTGTTCAAAGCAACATAGATGAGACCCCTGAGTTAATTGCAAAACAACCCCAGACGAGGAGAAAAGGGTCCCAAAATGCAGCCAGACACACCCCTCTCATCTCATTAATTGTCAGCCTGGTACTTCATTTTCTGCACAAATAAATCACTGGCCCAGAAAACATGAGCCTGATCCACGGGGACCCAGAAAGGGCAGGGTGGCCTCGGAGCCTCAGGACACGTTTGTTTCTTCCGTGTAAGATGTCGACTTTAATAAAGGGAGATGGTCAGAGCTTAACTGTGCTTTCCCCGGAGGGTGAGACGTCTGGTACCTGAATTTCAATGGTTCTCACTGCAACACCATTCCATCCCCAGGCTTGTGGCTCTGGAGCCTAGCCTGTCTTTGAGGCTAAGCTCACCTGGTAATCAAGGCAGCCTGTGCTAAGTCTGTCTGGGGCATCTCTCGACAGCCTGACATCCGGCTTTGCATAAATATTTCAGTCCCAAGAAACACAGCTCTACCGGGCTCAATCAAACTCTGAGGTCAAAAATCTCATTTCCATAGATTGTTCTGTGGCTGAGCAGAATGTGAAGAGTTTCCTCGTGGTATTTATTTGTTTATAGAGAGGGTCTCATATCACCCAGGCTTGCCTAGAACTCCTGATCCTCTCTCATCCAAGTCCATGAGTTATAGGCGTGCACCACCACACAGTTTATGCAGTGCCGGGGCTCGAACTCAGGCCTCTGTGTGTGCTAGAAAAGCACTCTACCAACGAAGCCATATTCTCAGCCCTGCTCATGATAAAGAAAAAGTATGTTTGCCACCAAACCTGCTGCCTTGGTTTCTTTTGATAGTCTATTATAAAATTGTGTATTGCACGCACGCACACACACACACACACACACACACACAGAGAGAGAGAGAGAGAGAGAGAGAGAGAGAGAGAGAGAGAGAGAGAGAGAGAGAGACCCAAGTTCCGTTGCTAAAGTTCAAGGTATGTGCATCTTACCATCTTTTAATGGAAACTAAGAGCTAGCAAGTTGGCTCAGTGGATAAAAGTGTATACCAGGTTTCTCTGGGTCTGGGTTTGGGGGGGGCAGTCCCCCAAGCTGGCATAGCCCACTTTCTTTTTTATTTATGGGGTTCAACACTTTCATCTCACAGGAATGACACCTGCCTGTTTTGCGGGTTGGCTAGGCAGGTGGCACACCTACCTTTTACTTGAGCTAGAAAACCATTTGAGCCTGTAGCTTGTGCGGCAAGCGGATGCTCGTCACCCCCAGGCCCTTCTCCCTCCACACAGACCCTTCTGCTGAAGGCCAGGCTTGGTATGGGCTGTGTGCCCTTGTAAGTGGCCTTACCCCTGCTCCATCGCCCATGGATCTCTGCAAGGAAGCAGCCGGAGCAATTGTGTGTGCAGAGAAGGTCTGGCTAATCACCAAGGAGGCATGAGGATAGGTTCGAATAAAGGAAGCCTGGGCACGGTGAAGGCGTTTGTTCCTTTAAGTGAATCGTCCTCCCAGTGTCTGGATGAGTCCTTGGTGAGAAGAAGTCTCCCCAGGGCTTACATCTCATTTTGTAGCTGTCATCTCTCCCCAATCATCTTTTCCTTCCTTGCAAGGAAAGAGTTCTCAAGGAAATTGGACATGTCACAGTAGCTCCTGACAGAGCAAGGCCAAACTCCCTCGTACTGTGTGTGAACTAAGTGAGCCCCTGTCTAAGGGGCTGAGTCTCCCGGCAGGACTCCTCCTTGGGGTCAGAGAAGGAATTCTGTAAAGAGTGTTCCCAGCGCAGGGAGAGGGAGGATGCTGTGCCTTCTGAGGTGGATTTTGGCATGAGGTTTTGTCTTGATCAACGAGGCTCCCTTTTTAATTCTTTTTTAAATTCACTTGTGTCTACACGTGCGCATCTGCACACATGCATGTATGTGGGTGCCCATGAAGGCCAGAGAAGGTTATTGGATCCCCTGGAGCTGGTATTACAGGTAGTTCTGAGCTGACTAACATGGGTTCTGGGAACCGAACCGAGGTCCTCCACAAAGCTGCAAGCATTCTTCACTGCTGAGCCATCTCCACAATCTCCCCAGATTCTCATTCCCACTTCCATGCACCTTCTGACCTCTCTGTGTTTGGGCGTTGGGGGCAGGGAATTGTTTGTGCCAGCGCCCCTCCCTGACACTTCCACCCTTTTGTATAATAGGTCTGTATGACTGTCCTTCCCCTAGAGGACCAAACTGCTTTCTACTTTCCTCTGTACACTCTGCACCAAGTCTGTATATTGTGTTTTCTCCCCCCAAGAAGGTCAGATCTAAAAGCACAGGGGATGCCTCTGGATTCCATGTCAGTAATACATATGAACTTCAAAAGAGGCATTCAATAAGTATTTTGGTCACATGAGCTCTGAGTGATAATAAGAAAGTTACAAAAGTCTTGGCATTGCAAAGGGGAGGCATAATGGAGAGAGAGAGAGAGAGAGAGAGAGAGAGAGAGAGAGAGAGAGAGAGAGAGAGAGAGAGAGCTGGGCACGAAGATCAGAGTTCAAATCCCTAGAACCCTTTTAAAGCTATACTTGTCATTTCAGTGGTTTTAAATGAGAGGCAGACACAGAAGAATCTCCGAAGGCCCACAGCCCAGTTAGTGTTGCTATGCAGTGGCCAGTAAGAGACTGTCTCAAACAAGCTGGAAGGTAAGGACCACCTGAGGCTATCCTCTGGCTACCATATGTGTACTGGGATATATATGTACCCATACACTCTCACACACACTAACACAAATATAATTATATACATATTGAAAGAAAAGGATGCATGAATAAACCCAAAGTCTCATCCCACCTATGTGTTAAGTGTCTCGAGGAAAAGACTCCCTGGTTAGACAGTGAAGGACTGAATGGTTTTGCCTCAAGCAAAGAGATAGAATGAAATTTACTGCAAATTGCTCCCAGTTACCCTCTCTGGCCAGTAGCTTACTTAGACAGTGCCACAGAGCTTTCCCTGGATATCTCTGTATGTATGTTAATAGTGAGAGCTTGTGAGACACCCAAGTCCTGAGGTCATTGTTAAACCTGGGTGTGTCACATTTGACAGGCCATGTGTGTTGTCTGGTGACCCTGACAGGCAGATGGTAGCAATGTGATTTAGTATTGCCTTCTCAGCCATGTGACTTAGGGGTGTGTGTGTGTGTGTGTGTGTGTGTGTGCCTGGCCTCATACTATCCTTAGGGATGTGTGTGCATTCTCACATGCATATGTGCATGCACATGTCTGTTGCCACACATACACTATCATAAGGGGTGTGTGTGTGTCTGTGGCCATGCTGTCACACTATCCTTAGGAGTGTATATATGTGTGTGTGTGTGTATGTGTCTGTGGCCACACATAATCACTCTCTAAAGGGCTAGAGCAGAGAAGCCTCTGAACACCCAGGCTGGGACCAGCGTCCCTGGTGAGTGTTGGTGTAAGCATTCTGCTCACAAGGGTGGAGGAAGGGGCTGGCTGCCCCAGCCACATGGTGACCAGATGCCCATGTTCTACATTTGGTATTCCAAAGCTTCTGTGCTTTGAGCTTCTTCACTTCAGTGGTTGGTTGCACCTGCATCCTCCCTTGTCATAAACCATAGCCAGGCTGGTTTCCAGTGATGGTTCATGGGACACTCCAAACCCACATGGTCTCAGACGTGAGGAAGGCCATGTGACTGACTGCCCCACTGCCACAGTGGAGGAATGGTTGACTGGCTGACTGCCTGCCCTCTTGTTACTGTTTCCTCGAAAGTGTTTGGCTCATGGACGGTGCTTTCCTGATGGCCACGCAGTGGTCAGAAGGAAGCACCTGGGTACCTAACAGGAGGTGTGGTGTCCATGCCCTGTACTGAGTCTCTCTCAGCCAGTGCTCAGCCTAGGCGTGCAGTAAGACTGGATGGGCCCCTTCCTCACCTTATCCCCTCATCCACTGAAGCCTGGAGACTACTCTGGCCTGCTCTACACCCATGCTCTGCTCACAACACACATGCCAGCTTCCAAGGCTGCTGGCATTCCAGGGCAGGTCAGAAATGAGTGACCATCAGCTGGCAGACATGGGATATATTGGAATGAGAGTGGACACAGATTGGTCAATGGGAACAGAGAACAAGGTCACAAGCCTTCCTCAGCCTGGGCAGGAGGCAACAGTGGGCCCAGGGTGCTGGCAGTAGACACCATCTGTACTTGCCAGGTAGGGGATGCCCAGTGGGTACAGGATACTCATTCAAGGAGCTCCCCCTCTTGGCACCAGCCACGCTTCTTTGATCCTTCTCAGGATGGACCTCCAGGGATAGGCAGCTAATTTTGGCTTATTCCCCTGTGGCTGCTCAGTGTGAGCTATGGTCTAGCAGGTTCATAGCCATCTGATGGAAGTCTGGTGGAAGCCAAAAAGCGTCATGTGAGCTGCCAACCAATTCTAACTATGCAGAAAATCTGAAAATGGCCTTCTAGATGCCAGGCTGTGATTTACAAGGAGGTGGAGACCTGACAGCCTTACTAGGGGGAGAGGCAGAAAGACATGCGCCCAGGAAAAAGATGCAGGGTGGACACCTTGTTCTTTGTTGTTTTATAAAATGTAACGGAAGGGGCTGTGAGATGGCAAAGCAGGAAAGGGGCTTGCTGCCAAGACTCAGGATCTGAGTTCAATCCCTGGGACCAACTTGATGGAAGGAGAAAAATAACTTCTGAAACTAAGTACGAATGCCCTGGTGGTATGCATCCCCTGAACCTACAAATTTAAAAAAAAAAAGTGTAATTTTAAGAGTTTATATAGCCATAGAAACTTTCTCTTGCTAAAACCAGTTACCAGCCTGCCAGGGTCATGGCCATTTGTGATGGAGACACATGGATAAAGATTCTTTCTGCTCAGCATTGGGCTGGTTAGTGAAGGGTTTGGGGGTGTTTTTGTTTTTCTTCAGTGTATATTTTTGGTACTGGGTCATGTAGGGACATTTTCATACATATATAATCTATTTTTTTTTTTTTTTTGCTGGTGAAGTCTTTGAAAAGCGGTCACTACTGAGATCCATTAACGAAGACCGATGGCTTCAATTAAGAGTGATTGACAGCAGAGCAAGAAGTCCCACCTCCCTGAAGTGGAAGCATGGCTGGGAGAAAACAGACCCCACCCCCACCCCCTTGAGTCTTCTCCCTACTCTCTTCCCTAAGCCAGTGTGGATACATTTTCTGGTCCACGAGGACCCAGATTCCCACAGGTCTACGTTAGGCATGTCGTTCAGACTCCCAACCACAGTTTCTAATCTTCCTGCAACACAAACCCAGTCTCCTCCCTCATGTTCCCTCTTGCCTTCATGCTCTGATCAGTGAAGAGACAGTCCAACGCTGACAGCCAGCATAGGGAAAGGAGAGCTGGTCAGCTTCCACATTCAATTGCATGGGGCCAACCGAAGAACATCCAGTGTTCCTTTGATACAACAACAACAACAACCACCCAAGTGTTTTAATGCCTAGTGAAAGATGGAGAAAGCTGTCAACTCACTTTTTATTAGAATGGTAATGCTAGACTGAATGACTCATCTCTGGGACCCCAGCTACTCAAGAAGCTGAGGCAGGAGAATGGCAAGCAAGGGAAGAAGCCAGGCAACTTTCCAAGACTGCTTTATAATAAAAAGTAAAAAGAGAGTTGAAGATATAGGTCAATAATAGAGTACTTGACTAGTTCTAGGGCACTAGGTACTAGGTACTAGGTACTAGGTACTAGGTACTAGGACAGGTACTAGGTCCTGGATTTCATCCCTAGTACTGAAGAAGATGAGGTGGGAGAAGAAGGGGGAGGAAGAGGATTCCCATGAAAAAGAAAGTTATCTAATACCCAAGGCCTCCCTGAGCCAAGCTGGCTGGTTCATCTGCAGAGGTCTAACCACTAGGCTCCCCATGGTGCCACCAGCCATTTTGTTCTCTGGCTTTTCCTGACCCTAGGCTGTGTTTACAGTGCATGTGTCACAAACAGTGGCATAGTCATGCACTTCAGAGCTGTGATTTCCGGAACATGTCTGTTATACCTTGGTTAAGGGCTTATAAAAGCTTTTTTTTTTTGGAATAGATTTTAGGAAGGAAGAATATCTGTTATCAGGAGTTTTCATTGGGAATATATCTGCATCGAAAGTCATACTGCAAAGATCCATTTTAGAGACAACCCAGATGGGGGAAAGGTGGTTCCTGAGCTTGCATCAGGCTCCGAGCTGCCCAGCATTTTCCTATGAGGGTAGAAAAAAAACCATCTGAGGACAGATGACTCAGTCCAACAGGATGGGTAGCCAAGGGAGATGGGATCCTTCCCAGCAGCCCTTG
Source organism: Arvicanthis niloticus (assembly GCF_011762505.2). Taxonomy (NCBI): domain Eukaryota; kingdom Metazoa; phylum Chordata; class Mammalia; order Rodentia; family Muridae; genus Arvicanthis; species Arvicanthis niloticus. The sequence continues at coordinate 17,927,204 of NC_133432.1, read as the reverse complement.
AGGGAGCTTGTGGGGAACTAAAAACCTCAGGTCACTGGGAGGACCCTAGGACAAGGTGGGCTAGGCAGGTAGCAGTGGCATCAGGCCTGAGTTAACCTTTTGAAGGCAGGCTCGGGATTATACTTTGATCAGTAATCCTAGGATTATTGGTGGCCATGGAACTAGGGAAGAGCTGCTCCTGGGGTGGGAGGGGGCTGGGCATCCACCCTCTTCTTGCATTTGTGGTTCATAGGAACACGATTATCATCACCCCCATCTGAAGGGTCACAGGACAAGCGACATCCCACAGATGGCTTATTCGAAGAACGAGCAATATTGTAAAGGTGACCCTGCAGCTGGAGTCACTGGGCCACACTGCAGTGATCCAGAAAGCACAGAGGAAGTGTGCGGGGCCATTTAGGACAACTTCTGAGTGTAGCTTTACTGACTTCATTGTCAGAAACAGCACTTAGTTCCCACCTGCTGTCTGCTTCCTGTCCCCAACACGTGAACACTAGCTACGGGGAAACATGGTCTCCGACCATTCCTTCCAAAATCAACAAATGTGTGTAACAACTTTGCTTTCCAGGCTGTCTGCTTGTTAGCAGGAAAAGGCCTCACACCTCTCCAAACATGTAGGATGCTAAACAGATTTGATGGCTGAGTTGGAACCCTGAGACATGCCCTCAGACAGAGACCCGAAGTAGCTCCCAGTCATGGCTTCTATTCATCCCAGATTTTCAAAGGTGTATCTCTGACATTTTTATAGCTTTTTCTAGAAGATGCCCAAGAAAACCAAGTACACAGAGGACTTGGAAGAATCCTGTCCTTCGGACTCCCTATCTGAAAGACAAAGCCGCAGGGCAGGTTTGCTCTTATAAAAAGAAACAGACCATTAAAAAAATAAAATTACACTCCACCATGACTACGAAGATTCCAGTGTCTTCCCTCTCCTGGATCCTAAAATCTCATTATCACATTCTCTCCACAGTGGGTAGATGTTTCTCAGGTGCAATTAGGTCCTCAGGTGAATTTGCAGAAGTGGAAACAGAAAATGAATCTGAATGGGCTTTGAGGGGTCACTGGGGCGCAGGGATCCCTGTGTTGCTCTGAGGACACTTTTGTTTCACTGGAAGCAAATGTAGCTACTTTGGGTTTATGCCCCCAGGGAAAGGCTGCTTGTTTCCATCAGCTACAGCCCAGGTCCAGAACTGTGGGTGGATACTTGCTTCCCAGCATCCCCGTGGTTACTCCCCCAGGCTGAAGGCACAGTCTACTTTAGAGGCAAAGACTGTGGTGAGGAGTGTCTATTCCAGGTACTCAGGCAAGGGGATCAGAGGGAGCATCCACCATGATTCTAAATGACCATCCAAGGGTCTAATTCTAAATTATTACTGAGGGCCACTTAGGTGCTGGGTACTTCTAACATGTTGCTTTTATTTGACCCAACATTTTGGGAGATATTGTGGTGGGCTTGGTCATTTTTTTCCCAGATGGAGAACAAAGCCCTGTGTCATCTTGCTTGAACTTACAATAGTGACCCTCTGAAGTGGAAATTTTTGGTTTCTTTAAAACAAACAAACAAACAAACAAAAAACTCAGTTGTGTCACGTGATGTTTGTCTGGAAGCTGTTTTGTGAGAGGACATGTGATGTTTTGCTGAAAGGAGACACTTGAGAGGGTGTACAACGTTTGGAGGAAGTACAAATGGAACCCCACAGACAGTGTCTGTGTGTGTGTGGGGGGTCTTGCACTGTAACATTGTGCAATGCTTTGCTGGTCTTTGCTGGTCTTTGCTGGTCTTTGCTGGTCTTCTCTGGTCTCCGTTGGTCTTCACTGACTTTTACTGGTCTTCACTTGTCTTTGCTAGTCTTCACTGGTCTTCATTGGTCTTCACTGTTCTTTGCTGGTCTTCACTTCATGGAAAGAGAGGTGTCAAGGAACTTCTCATGGTATTCTGGCTGATTCTGGCCACTTCTGCTCACTTGTCCTTATTCAGCAGAACCTCGATGTTGGATCAAGCTGCCCTTGATTCATGTTTGGTGTTTGCTATGGAACTGGACTGCTGGTATCTTGACAACAAAGAGTAGAACAACCCCAAATAACTACTTCTAAATAAGTCCACAAGCCCCCTTTCCTATTAATCTCCTTTTCCCCTACAACTGGTTGGTGGGCTAGAAGGGAGGTTGAAGTGTTCAAGAATCCAAAATAAAGCAGCTTTAGAAAAATCTAAGCCTATACTCCATTTTTTTTTCACTAGATTCCTTTAGTTATAATCTAGATGGAACAGGCTTTCAAGTACCTTACTTACCTTGTCTAGAGATAGCAGGGCAAAAGACAGACACTTTTCTAACTGGTGTGTCCTGTGACCATGAAATTGGTGGTGAGTGAAGGGCAAAGTGAGGAGAGCAAATGTTGAAGCCGACTCTTCCCATTGGTGGGTGGTATTCCTCAGGATATGGTTGATATGGTTGATATGGTTACCAAAACTGCGCCCTAACATTGGATGGTAAGTAAAGGATGCTGGACCAGCCTTTTCTGCCCTCTTTCCTAGATATTCTAGATGTTTCTTGACTCCTCCACTTCTGTGAACCATTCTACAGCCTTCCCAACGGAGCTCTTCTTTGGGTCCCCTGACAGTGTTGCTTTCTGCTGTGTGTAGTAAGAGATTCTGACGACATGTGCTCACAGGAGGGGCTGTGATGCTGAGGAGGTCACCAAGCCCATGGGCACACTGGGATCTGCTCACGACCATGGTGTTACTAAGAGGTGAGGTTGGTTATAGAACTTGGGGATGTCATCTCTGTCTGTCTGCTTTGCTTTGTCCGAATACATTTTTTTGTGGCTCAATCCTGTGGCCTGTGAATACAGGTGTAGTGACAACTGCGCTTTCCAAAGACTACTCACTGTTGATTCCACAGTTCGGTATTCCTACTCTTCATAAACTGTGACCTAGATCTTTCTCACAGTAATAGGGGGAGTGGATGAAAATGAATACCCCACCCTCCTGGAGTTGGGTGGTGTTTGAGGACTAGTCATTAAAAGGATCCATGAGCCAAGCCATCCCATGAGCCTTGGTCCACATGACATCATAACACAACTGCTGCCTGGGCCTGCTCAGTTAGGCCTGGGTAACACAAAACACTTAATCCCACTGGACTTGCCTTTCCTGGGAGGTAATGGGACTTGCCTCTTTGTGTGAGTATATGTGTGCTTGCGGGTGCAGAGTGTATGCGTACATTTCTCTATGTGAAGGGCAGAGGTCAACCTCAGGTGTCATTCTGCAGGAGCTGTCCGTTTGGCTTTTCTTAGACAGGGTCTCTTAGTGATCACCAGTGAACCTCAGGATCCACCTGTCGTCACCTGCCAGGGTGACAAGTGTCATTCTGAACTCAGGTCCTCATGTTTGCATGGCAAGCACATCACCAACTGGACACGTCTTTTCTATCTCGGAATCAGCCTGCTGCCATCGATGGGGCCATTTGAAGGGAGGATACAGTCCGCATACTGCTGGCTCTTGGCCTGCTTTTGCTGTTTGAATGCATGAAACCAAGTTTATGCCACGATGTAAAACAGAATCGGTGCTAAGAATCCGAGCCCCATGCCTCCCAGACATACGAAGGGCATGAGTCTGGGGCCCATTGGAAGAAGGAAGTCCTTGTAGATCTTAGCATGGTGAGACACCCATCAAGAAATCCCCTCCAGGGCTGCCACTTGGGCTCCTTGATGCCTCTTGAATTTCTCATTGTTTTGAATCAGAGATGGAAGGATTTTTCTTTGAACCAGAAAACCATACATCAAGCTCTCGAAAGGCGGACTCTGAAAGCCTCATGCATAGATAATGTACCTGTAGATGGAACAGACCCTGGCGTATTGGGGACGATGATAGCCTTCAACTTTTCTCCACTTCCCTGAAAAGAAGTTATGATTTGAAGGTGGAGAGCCTCCGAGTGAGGCCTCGAGAGTTAATGGGACCACTTTGGCTAGGTGCCATCACGTCTGAAAACCTGAATAATGAGGCACACTTCGCCCTTCATGTCTCAACAAAGCCCTAAGTAATGGCAGAGCTATTATCCCAGGCTCCGATTGACATGGCCTTCTAAAAAAGCCCGGAGATTGTTAAGTGGGTTGCAGCAAGAAATACTTGGGAGAACAGAGCGAATGGAAAGTTCTACAGATACTTTTTTTTTTTTTTTTAATTCAAAGTGGGGCACCACTCTGGCCCAGAACTGGAGCTGCTGAGGCTTCTAACACTAAGGTGAGGATGTAGCTGATTGTCATCTATGTGGGCCATTACCGTGATGAACGCAGAGTTATGCATAGGTTGCCTGTCACCTTGGCCAGGTCAAGCCAAAAGCAAGGGTCTGTCAATTACAATACTCTTACTCTTGCTGCAGAGTATTCAAGGGCACTCTGGGGTGAAAGGTCACCAGGCTGACTGCACTGTACCACTTGCATGTCTCTATGAGATCTGCTCTCTGAGGTGACAAAAGGCTTGTCAATGTGTCTAAGATGACCAGGGATTCAGATCTCACCTAAATGAAAGGATGTCCTAGTTTCGTTTCTATTGCTATAATTTAAAAACCCGACAAAAACCAACTGAGGGGTGTTAGGCGTGTCATTTCTGATTATTGTCCATTGTTTCCATGGTCTATATGGTCACTGTCCATATTTCAGAGAAACCGAAACAGAAACTCAGCTAGTCACACAAGATCACAGTCAAGAGAAGAAGGAATAAACATACCCTTGCTTGCTTTTAACTAACTTTCCCCTCTTATGCTCAGTACCCACTCCCTGACTAGAGAATGGTGCTGCCCATAGTGGGCTGAGTCTTCATCATCAGTCAACCATCAAGAGAATCTTCCACTGATGCATCCACAGGCCAACCAGAACTACACCATTCCTCTTTAAGACTCTCTTCCCAAGTGATTCTACATCATATTTTGCTTAGGTTACTACTGGACACTCATATACAAGTTTCAGTATGAGCATATCTCATTATGCTCTAGGGTTGTAGCTAAAAGCAGAGGTAATGAGCCATAAACCAACTGCTTAACATCTGGAGGAACTGCCACACTCCTGGCCAGAGCAGAGTGCTCCCTAGTCCTCCCTCACCACCAATGAGTGAGAGAGAGAGAGAGGTCCTGTTCCCTCAACATTTGCTGTCTTCTGAAGCTAATCATGCTGGTAAGTTGGAAGTGGCATCTCACTGTGGCCTGATTTACATTTCCCCAGTGAGCAATTAACCGGAGCCCCTCTTCACATGCTCACTGGAGAAAAGCCCTCTGCCGTCCTTTGTCTGTGCTTTCATTGAGTCGTTTGTGTTTTTATTATTGAACCGGAAGAGTTATTTACTAGGCTCGGCACTTACCATCAGATCACCAACTTCCAATATTTTCTCCCAATTCTGAAAGTGACACCTTCCCCTTCTTTATAGGGTTCTTTTGAAGCACAAAAGGATTGATTTTAATGAAGTCGGTTAGTATAGTTTTTCCTTTGATTGTTTGTGAGTTTAGAATTATAGGTAAGAAACTGTTCTCTTTGTTCTTTTTTTCCATTAATTTGTTTGTTTTTCTGTCCATCCATCCATCCATCCATCCATCCATCCATCCATCCATCCATTATGTAGCTCTGGCTGGACTGGAACTCACTGTGTAGACCAGGTTGGTCTTGAACTCAGATATCTGCCTGTCTCTATCCATAAAGTTTTAAGACTAAGGTATGTGCCACCATACCCAGTCAAAAATGATACTTGAATGTGAGGTCACATCCATCTGGGTGATTCTAAGCTCTCATTTCAGTTCTTTCATCTGGATATCAATCCATTTGGAGTTAGCTACTATAGCTGGTAGGAAGCAGGGGTCTGGCCTTGTTTCTCTAGGTGAGGATAACCACCTGTCTGACCATCATTTTATTAGAAGAGCCATTGTTCTTCCATTTTTGTTTTCTTGTTACTTGCTACCACTGAAAACCAATTAACCACAAGACGACAGGTTCACTCAGGAATTACAAATCTTCCTCATCGACCTGTAGACCTGGGTCTGCTCCACTCCTTTGCATCAGCCTTGCACAGATCTGATTCCTGTAGCCTGTAGTAAGCTTTAAAAAGAAGGACCTTGAACCCTTCTTTGTCAACATCCTTTGGGATTTTTTCCTCCATCTTTTGGGTGCTCAGGATTGAACTCAGTACATCACAAATGCTACGAGAGTGAGTAGTCTAGATCCAGGCACACACCCCCAAACCCTCTGTGCATTCCTGAAGCGGGTGGACAATGTCTGCACAAAGTGGTAAGAATCCCATTTGAATTCACCGGCCTGCCATTCTCGTTTTAACAGACGACTCCTCACCATCCCTCACGTAAGCCATGCTAACTAAACTCAGCCAGTCATATACATGGAGCTCTGCTGATAACTTGTTCAGAACAGGTTTCCAAGTGAAAGAGAGGGAATGAAGAAAGGCTATACCCATACATGTACACACACATACATATATATGTACATATATATATACACACACACATATATATATACGTACATATATACATATACATATAATGCCAGTGACATGTACCCAACAGTAGCACATTGAGGGATAAACAGGTTGTTGGTTGACACCTGAGGCTGATGTAGTAACGGTGGAGCCCAGTCACCATAGAGACCTTGGGAAATAACCATTAAGCTACGATCAGGAAGAGTACAGGGTGAGCGTGCGCAATGCAGTCACACTTAGGAATGAGCTATGGAGTTTGACCTTAGGCAGGATGATGGACAACCCAGATCAGTTGCATGTTCAAGTCCGGGTCTAGAGCCTCGGGTGTCCTCGGTTCTTGGGGAGTATATACACATGTTTAAAATTTAGATCTCAGCCCCAAAGCATAGGGAGTCTTTCCCCATGGATCTTTGTTCCTCGCACAGCTAGCTGACTCTGCCAGGAATGTGTGCACAACTCTATGCTGACCCAGGAGGGCAGCCTGTGACAGACCTCAGGGGCAGAACCAGCTGGTGATTCAGAACTTACTAATACGCTCACACCACTCAGCTGTGGTCGAATCCGTCAACCTCGAAGCTGTTGTATCCCAGGAAGAGGCTCCGGCCGGAAGCTAAATTCACTAGACTGCTTTCACCTTTACTAAAGACCTTGCTCCTTGCTGATGGGGACTTTGATTGTTTGTGCCTTTGATTGTTTGGCTGATTCTAAGGCACAGGATGCTCCTGACTTCAAAGTGCATTTTCCTTCTGGTCACACTTGAACACTCTGGTGCTGTCATCAGAGCTTCAAACCTCAGCATCAGACACGATAGGCTGATGTCTCAACTAGTTCCTACTGATGCTGTAGAGGAGTCAAGATTAAGCTTTGGCTTCTTACCTCAAATAAATATCACAGGTAATAGAATACTCCTTAAATAAGTTACACGGCACTTAAGGTAATTAGCAAAGGAAAGACAACAGCGGCTGTCAGCTAATTATCACATAGGGTACAAAGAACAAACACCACTGTCTAATGGAACAGGCTCATATTTGGCTGTTAGGACCTAGGGACTTTTCTAGAATAATATACAGCTCACTGTGGGTGGTACCACCCCTGGGCTTGGTACTCCTGGGTTGGAAGAGAAAGCAGGCTGAGCAAGCCATAGGGAACAAGCCAGTAAGCAGTGTTTCTTATCTTGACTTCTTGCCCTGACATCCTCTGTGATGGGCTGAGGAGATACACCCCATCAGGTTGATTTGTAGAGAACTCTGCCGGGCCATTTTCTCCACTGCAAATTAGCGCAGGATGGTCCAATACACTGTTGGTGGTGCCGACCCTGGGCAAGTGGTCCCTCCTAGGTTCTATGAAAAAGCAGGCTGAGCCCAGGAAGAAAGCTTGGGCTCACTGCCCAGGAAGCCACCATGGTGTCCAGGACTTCTCTAGGCATGCAGAGGCTGGTAGATTGAGGCAGAGAGAGCCACATGCCAACACAATCGAGCCTCATATCCACAACCCGAGCCTGTCCCTGGGTCAGAACTAAATGCTTATATACATTCACTTCAGGAAACCAGAACGTCACTAAAAAGACCTTTAAGAAGAACTTCTGTTCCCAAATTATCTCCCCATTAACCTCCATTGATTTTCCCTGATTCAAATATCATCCCCTTAATTGAAAACGGTTCTGAGTTGTACTTTGAAGGAATAACTGACATTTAAGCGTGTGGTGTGGACTGCAGGCAGTGGCTCTCAGTCTTTTGGGGTTTGTGACACGCTTGCTTGGGTGGAGCAGAAGTCTCTTTGGAGTTCTTCAGGGTGTGGCTGGTTTGAACGATATATTTCAGGTGTTATGGAAAACCCTAGTGGCTACACCATTCACCTAGTGGGTGGTCAACAGAGAGGCACTTACAAAATGACAATTCCATGTGTTCTCCTGTGTGTAATACTGGGAGGGGACACTGGCTTGTGTTTAAATCTTACCCTTCTCCCAATCCATGGCTCAATCTTTCTCTGACACCTGGAAGATATGAGAGACCTGCCACGGTTAGAGGGGCCCTGGCATCAACAAGCAGGTTTTATTCTCTGCCCCAACCTCCTTTCTCATCCTTCTTCTCCCCCCACTTTCATGTGAGGGTGGTTAGGGAAACAGAGGCAGTATCAAGGAAGGGAAGCTGCACACCTCACTCATGAGTGGTGTGCTTCCTTGCCTGCATGCCACACCCTCTCCAGGGCACAGCCACAGCGAGTGGGGACAGGAAGGGGCTGGGCATGAGTCCAAAGGAGGAGAAAAGAGGGAGGTGGGGTGGGGGTGGGGGCAGAAGCATGAATATCTAATGCTGGGATCATGCAAAATTCATCTCAGCTATCCTTGTTTATATGACTGCCAGACACCTGGAATGTGGCTAATATAATCGAGAACCATATTGAAAGTTTGGTTTTAATGAACTACAAGTTAAATGGCCACCAATGGTTAGAAAGAACCTGAGTGACAGTTTAGACGCTGATGTCAGCCCCGTCTGTTCTAGAGTGGCTGGGGACCAGTGAGATCTGAATAGGGATCTGAGTGGCTCAAGGGAGTGAGGCCCAAGGCCCCACAAAGAGCACATGAAGCAGTGAGAGCAGAGGGTGCAAAGGCCCTGGGGCAGGTACAGAGCAAGTGTGCTGCAGAGCTGTGGGGGTCTGGGTTGGTGTCCTTGTGAAAGACTGGGCCACCTGGACTGGCTGATCATGACAGGACATTACGATGCACGAGGTAAAGGCATGCTGGGAAACTCTGAGCAAAGGCATTTCAGGATCAAATGTAATGTTTTAAAAGAACAACCAATTCTTTTTAAAATAATGATTTGAAATTTTATGTGTATGGTTGTTTTACCTGCATGCGTGTCTGTCAGCCACATGTATGCCTGGAATCCACAGAGACCAGAAGAGTGTGCCGGATCTCCTGTTCCTGGAACTGGGAATGTTCCAGATGGGTGTTAGCAGCTATGTGGATGCTCAAAATGAACCCAGGTCCTCTGGAAGAGCAGCCAGTGCTCTTAACCACTGAGCAGTCTCTCTGGCCCCCAAGGGAATCCACTTTTTGTGACTATATTGTAGACAGTCTGTTAGCAGAAAATAATTGGGTGGGCAACCAATTTAAAAGCTTCAGATTCTTAAAATAATATTTTATGTATTTACTTCATGCCTGTGTATATGTGTGCATATGCATGTATGTCATGTTGCAAATGTGGAAGTCAGAAGGCCCCCCGGGAGACTTGTGTGAGCCAGCCCTCTCTTTTAAACATGTGGGTCCCAGCTCATTCGTGAGGTAAAATTGCTAACTGTGGGCAGAGTCTGGTCCAGGTCTGCAGCCAAGAGCAGAAAGCAAGGGAGGCTCTGGAAGGAGAAGATGGTCATAGATACTATCTGTAGGTTGCTTGGAGACTGATAAGATCTGGATGGGAGTTGATCGGAAATGGATGGAGGCTGAGGAAGAGAAGAAAAGTCTCACTAGGTATCCTGGGACAGAGAGACTAGCCAAGGCTGGCATTATCCCTTACAGGGCACACTGGAGACAGACAGACCATTCCCAGGCTAGCACTGTCTACAAGAGACAGACTAGTCCCTGGCTGGGCATGCCCCTCACAGGGCAACAGTGAATGAAACATAACCATGAAGCCTCATTTGGGGCCACCCTGCTCAGGTGTGGTGCCCACCTGGGTTTATGCAGTTGGCATCTGGACTAGAGAAAGAGCCATATCTTTCGGACTCTGTAACTCCTAAGTTTTCTTCCTTTCTTAGGTTGCACTCCAGAAGGCGATACTGTAAGACTGAGGTTTAATGTTTGTGTGTGTACGTGTGTATATGTGTGTGCTTGTGTGTGTTTGTGCATGTATATATGTATGTTTGTGTGTGTATATGTGTGATGTGTGTATATGTGTGTGTTTGTGTATGTATATGTGTGCTTGTGTGTGTGTGTATATATATGTGTATGTTTGTGTATATGTGTGTTTGTGTGTGAGAGAGAGAAACAGTAAGAGTGCATCTCCAGAGAGCTGTGCTTTCTTCAGTATGCTTTAAATTCTGTAATGACCAGCAACAGGACACAGAGCATCTGCGATGACACGGGACGTTCATTAGTCATGTTCCACTTGGCCACCCATGAGCCAAGGGCTGTCCCTGTCTCATCCTTTTGTGAGGTGTGATATCACTGTGTCTTCAGATAATAATGAGAAATAAAGAGGAGCAGGTTGCTAAGGAAACAAGTCCTCCCTTAAGTAGCTGGTCTTCTTGGGGGTCCCGCTGGCCCTCATCCCCCACAAGAGGATGTGAAGACATCCACCACGCTCATCATCTGGGCTATCTGTTGGAAGAGGGCGGTTCTTGGCCAGCCAGCCTGTAGATACACGCCAGGTCAATTCCCACCAATCTATTTTCATTTTTAGCATCTAGTTCTGTGGGCTCTCCCTTAATTAGTTTTTCTTCTACTTGAGAAATAGTACATTTCCCCAGTCCTTACCCAGCTCACCACGGTGTGGGGAATGAGAATTCAGAGACCAGAACACCTACATGATGCCGCCACTTCTCAAAGTCAGGCAAGGTCATTTGTGACTCCCAACAAAGATGTCAAGGATCTTGCAGATAGTCACACGTTGATCGAAGCATGTGCAACATGGAATGATGGACAGGTCTGCCTATAAATATCTCCTCAGGCAGCAGACCTGACAGTATCACAGGTCCAGAAGGTGAAGAGGGTCGAACAGAAACCCCTGACTCTGTCCCCACAAATGATGCTTTGCTTCATTCCTAAAATGAAACCAACACCCAAGTTGTCCATCCCTGTCCCTAAATGTAAACTGAAATCTTGGTGCATCCAGAGAGAGGCCATTTCAGGGGGAACTTGATATCTTGGATTCTAACCTTGAAGTGTTGCATGCTATAAACATGATATACGGCTGCTGAGAAATGGAAAGCAGATGAAAACCAAAAGAGGAGGAGGAGGAGGAGGAGGAAGAGGAGGAGGAGGAAGAGGAGGAATGGGAGAAGGAGGAGATATGGAGAATATTCTGCTGGGTCTTTAAAACCTCTGCCCTCTCCACCAGCCTATGATTAGGACTGAGGATGGTGGGGAGGGACAATAGTCAACTGCTATTAAAACCTGGGTGACAGGTTCCACTGCAGGGAAGGGGCAGACTCCTCAGCTCCGGCTTTCCTAAGGTCAGGGCTGCCTGATCCCTTGCTTTGAGGCCCTAGCATTTCCTAGCATCCTCTTAGACATCAGAAACCACCAGAGTACCCACTTTCCTCCTGGCTGTGACAAAATGCCTGGCAAAAGCAGTGGGAAGAAGCAAGAGTTTATTGTGGCTCTCAGCTTGAAGGGATCTAGTCTATCATGGAGGAAGGCATGGCAGAAGTAGCTTGAGGCAGCTGGTTACATTGGAGAGATAGAGATAGATAGATAGAGAGAGAGAGAAAGAGAGAGAGAGAGAGAGAGAGAGAGAGAGAGAGAGAGAGAGAGAGAGAGAGAGAGAGACATTCAGCTCACTGGGCCCCAGCATAGGGGATGGTACTGCCCACATTCAGGGTTTGCCTTCCCATTTCAATTAACCCAGTTTAGAAACTCTCTCACAGACAGGTACAGGGATCTGTCTCCTGGGTGATACTACATCCTGACATGTTAACCATCAAGATCATTCCTCACAACTTCCTTTCCAGGGATGGTAACCCTGAAACATTTTTAAGTTGCAAAATTCCCAGGTGGTGGGAGGGGTTTGCTCTGGGCTTAAAAACCCCTTAGAGTTAAGAGGTTTATTCAACAAACTTCACGAGTCAAAAACCTCTTTCTAGTGTCCTTGTAGACAGCTGAGAGGCTCTGCTTGACCTTTTGCCAGACAGTTCTCATTTGAAGACAAAACTATTTCTTGCTCAGCTATCTGGAACTGCTACCGAAGTCTCTAGTTAAGAGAACTGGACATTCCTTCCTAGGGTCTTTCCCAAAGGCTATTCTCCTTACTGCATAATAACCCTTTTAATATCAGGAACCACCATCGTGTCATCCACAAGAGCGATAGTGGTGATGACTCCCCCAGGAGGCAGGAGTCTAGGAAGAAGCGCAGACAGAATGGAGACATGATGGGAAGCCCGAGAGACTGGGGTGCTGTGGGGTTAGTGTGCTCCCACAAAGTCCTTATTGCCCACTTGCCTCTGCAGCCCCACCATCTGGCTTATAGACCTCCCTGGGATTCTGAAACTTTCAGGTTCAAAGCTTTGGCCAGTTCTGGGTCCTGAAGAGAGCCACCTCACTGAGAAGCTGATTAGGAGGTAGTTGTTTTCTTGGGTATCTGCATTTGTAAGGGACACATGGGTCTGGAGAGATGGTTCAGCGATTAAGAACACTTGTTTCTCTTCTAGAGGATCCATATTCTCAGTGGCCTCATGGCGGCTCACAACCATCTATAATGCCAGTTCCAGGGGACCTGATGCCCTCTTCTGTCCTCTGTAGGCACATGGCTCTTTGCCTGGCTTCAAACCATAAATGCCACATGAAAGGCAGTTCATGACCCTGGTAAGGCTGTGGGCAGCCCTGGTTGTAGAAGCAAGACCCAAGCCCAGATTCAGAATGAAGCTATTCTGGAGACCTGTGTACCATCTCCATGACCCTGAAACATGAACAACGCCTTGCCAAGCCTAAGCATTGAAAGGATACAAGAGTACTTGGGGAGACATCACAGTTACTAGGGATTGAAGATGGAAAACATACAAGGCATTGCCTGGGGTGTGTGAGTCTTCCTGAGACGGAAAGGATCTCTGTCCTTTGACAACATTGGAATAATTGAGAAATGTGGAGCTGGCCACTGGGCAAAAGTGTTGCCACTCCCAATAGCTACATGACCTCAGGATGCCCTAGAAATCCCCACTTCTGGTACCAAACCTCAGATATTAAGGGAACTAAACAGCTTCCTCCACGCCGAGTATCTGAGTCCTACCGATGGCTACAGTGGAGATGGTAACAGATCTTACTTCAACAGAACTGCTCCATACAAGCCTGGGTTTCATGAACAGTGAACATTCAACTCATACTCATTAAATATCTACTGTCTACCAAGTCCCATGCTCAGAGTTGGGAGTCACTGTGCATAGCCTAGGCTCAGCCCCACCCCTCTGAGCTGATGAGAGTCAATTCAGAGAGCAGGATCTTTTGAGATGTATCACAGGCTGGAAAAGAATGGAGGGTTTGATTTATTCCTGCTCAAATAATTTGAAAACAGCAATGCTGGGTGCTGTGTTGGGTGCCCCTCTGCTTTCTCCCATGAACACCCTGTGTCTCCCTTTTAGCAGCCCAGTATGGGAAGAAGGGTGATCTATGCATTAACTACCATCTCATAGTCTGTCTCTTTATCAGGAAGAAAAAAAAATCTATGCCAGAAATGCTAAGAAGGCGGATGGTTAGCAGGTTCCAAAATCTAGATTTCAGATAGGAGAGCCCATTTCATCTCTAGTCTGAATCTTTCATACTTAAAAAAAAAAGATTTAATTTTTAAGTATGTGTGTAGGTGTGTATCAGTGTGTGGGTATGTGATCGTAAGTGCAGAGCCGACAAAGTCCAGAAGAGGGCGCTGGATCGCATGGAGCTGGAGTGACAGGCAGTTGTGAGTTGCTGGGTGTGGTTTGGGAAAAGAACTCAGGTTCTCTGCATGAACACCATGTGCTCTTAACTGCTGTGCCACCTCTCCAGCCTCAGTCTGGGCCTGGAGAATATTCCCACGTGTTAATGGCCAGGTGTCGGTCTGGGAGAAGGCTGTCTCCCAGCCCTGTGTTGGTTTGCTTAGAGATGGGATGCGGTCACGTCCTGGTGATTCTCTAGTACCTGGCTGGCTATTTGATATAATCCTCTTACAGTGGCAGGTTAGAGAGGCTTTGGTTCAAGGTTAGGGGCTTATTACAGTTATCTTTGACTTAAGACATACAGAGGATTGAGATTTGGTGAGGAAGGTCTATTACAACGCTATCCACGGAGCCAAACAACCTTTATCTTCATAAGACCAGCATGTTGGGTTGTGAAAGACCACCACAGCTGGACTTCTTGACTGTTGATTTCTCTTCTAGACTGTGGGGTGGGGGGTTGCGGGGGAGGTAATGGGACCCCCATCTTGCTCTCTTCCCAGCCATTTGTATGCAATTCTGCCCTAATAACACCTGGTCTCTTAGGGGAAGGGCTGGGAAGAACCAGAGACTGGGATGCATTAATTCAGACATAGGTAAGACGCCATTTCTGCTATGTGCAGACCTAGTGGCTGCTTTAAGGCCACCCATGGACTAGCCCATAATCCCTTCTCTACCCTCTGTAAGTCAGCCTAATGAACTCATCCATTACCCAGGCTGGGCTTTGAGAGAATCAAACTTGGGTGTGCCATTGGGATCTTATAAAAGATTAGACATTGTTTAGTTCCTAACCCCAAGAGGGAGAAAATAACAGAAAGCAGGTGAAGGAAGAACTTTGCCCACAGGGATACTCTGTGGTACCCTGGTGAGGCGAGTGGGCACTTCCCTGACTCCTGTCACAGGACAGAGGAGTAGAGCCTCAGTGGAGGAAGTGTGTCTGGCAGAATGTGGTTGAGGGAAGTCTGGCTCCCAGGTTTACACCCTCAGCAGGAGATCCGTGAAGGATTCCTACCGGAGGACTAGATATGGTTTAGTTTCTCAGGCCATATGGTCTCTCCCAAACACTCTGCCATCCGAATGAGGAGCAAGACAACAAAACACAAACAATGAGCATGGCCGTGTTCCAACAGAGCCTTATGGATGGATGCCGAAATTTGAATCTTGTTGAATTTACACTTGTCATAAAATATTTCCTTCTATTCCCTGTCCCCACCCTTCCTCATTCTTTAAGACTACTCATATCTTGAAAGCTGTGCAAAAACCTGGCTTGGCTCATGGGCTGTAGTTTGCCTGCCTCTGCTCTGGGCCAACACTCTCTGCTCCTATATTTAGACAGAAAGACTTGGGATTACTTGTGCTATGTATGTGCCCCCCCTCCTAACTTTCTACTGCAAACATCTTCAAACCCATACAAATATGGAGAAAATAGGACTCTGCATTCTAAGCACGATGCCAGCAGAGAGCCAGAGTCCTGTTGGGAGGCTTCCTGGGACGGATGAGGTAGGGCTTGTGTGAGAAAGCAAACAGGTGCACCTGAATCCTCACAGTCTACATGAGGTAGGAGGCTTGTCTCTCTTTTCTGAGGTCTGTCATTGAGAGACAGAATCACACTGAGAGGTGAGGGTCTAGCACTGGAAAGTGCTAGAAGGTGGTGATGTCATCACTCTAGAGAGCCAGCACCAAAAGAACAGAGTGTTAAGCACTTTGAGATGTGGTACAGAAGCAGAGTAGGAAGCAATTGAATGCTCCACTTTTCCCAGAGCTAAGCAGGACTTGGAGGCTAAGAGGCAGGCTGGCACAGTGTCTCCAAGCTCTCAGCAGCAGCTCCCTGGCAGGATCCTCCCAGAACCCCATCATTGCTCAGCCTTCATGACCTCCAAAGTTAGAATAGGAAGGAGTTGAGCCCGGGGTCCTTGGCCATATGATTTATTTTCTTTAAAAGCCATAAGTGCTTAGAGATTGGGGTGGGGAAAAAAAAAGAAGCAGCAGCAGTCTGAACACACGACAATCAATGTTTTTCAATAAACAGCTGAGGGCTAAATCAAGGAGGGACTCGCAGCTATAATCACACGGAATGAACCTTCCTTAAGTCTCCCACATGTGGCCCGGTGTACCAGCATGATGGAAACGGTGCTGTGACCTACTTTTACCTGATGTGTTGCTTCACCTGTTCGGGCTTCAGGAGACTCATTGAGCAGCAACAACTTTGAAAGTAACTACTCATAAACTTTGCTAATTTAGCTTACGGGACTGAGGAGGACCCAAAGGCACAGTTGAAAACCAAAATGTTTTAGGTCAGATTTTCTTGTCTAAGTAAAACATGTCTGTTGATAAGAACATCAGGGTCTCATCTTCGTTCCCCTCGTGGAGGGACCAAGACCGATCATCTAAAAGGCATCCCTGAGGGCATCTAAAAGGGCTGGGACACACTCTCAGAGACAGACTGCCTTCAGTCACTTTGTTCTTTGTCCCTCCCTGCAGCCCTGGAATGTGGCTGTGGTGGTTTGAATAAAGATGGCTCTCACAGGCTCATACAATGAACGCTTGGTCCTCAGTTGGTGGAACTGTTTGGGAGGATTAGGAGGCATGGCCTTGTTGGAGGAGGTGTGTCATGGGGGTGGGGGGTGAGCTTTGAGGTTTCAAAAGCCTCAGCCATTCTGAATTTCTCCCTCTCTGCCTCGTGGCCATGCCTCAGGATGTGAACTCTCAGCCTGTCACTCCTTCAGTGCCATGTCTGTCTTCCTGCTGTCATTCTCTCTGCCATGATGGTCACAGACTCTTAGACTCTAACTGTCTGAAACTGTAAGCCTCAAATAAACCCTTCCTTCTAGAAGTTGCCTTGGCTTGGTGTCTTATCACAGCAATAGAAAAGTAACTAAGACAGTGAGCCCTTCCAGGAAAGCACACTTTTATCTCTGGTCTAGCCATAGAGTTCTTTTTCAATGACATGAGAAAGATAGAAAAGAAAGGGGCTGTTGAGATGGAACAGCAATTGAGAATGCTTATTGCTCTTGCAGAAGATCCCCGTTTTGTAACCAGGACTTGTAACTCCAGGTCTGTGACGTTCACTTCTGACCTCCACAGGCATTCACGCACACATGCATATGCACACAGATGCACAGTGAAACAGATGGGGAAGATATGACATGTGGCTTCTGTGTGTGCCTAGGTATGCCACGGCACTCATGGTTGTGGACTTTGAAATACATAGATGTTACTTCGGACTACTGAGTTTTGGGGGGATTTGTTTGTTACACAGCAGTTGCTAACTGGTACACTGGCAGATGTTAAGCTCAGGCAAGCCTTAAAAGAAAGCTGATTTTCTGGAGAAAGCAATTGTGATATGGTTTAAATCAAGATGAAAGAAAGGTTTTGTCTCATACATAGGCTTAGATTTCTGTATTTGTTTGGGTAATTATAATAAAATCTCTTACTCAGGGAATAAATGGGTAGTAAACACAAATATGAAGTCTTTCTGGGCTTGGAAGGATAACACATTTATCTGAAAATGCATCACCTAACACATTTGTCCCAGCTCAGGAATCTACAGGTTGGTGAGGAATCCCAAGTTACTTCCTAAGTGCCTAAGCTACTGAGGAATACTGAGAAAGATGCTGAGATCTAGGGAGAGAGAGAGGCTTTCAGAAACTCATTCCCGATATTGAATCTACGTCTCAGTTACCATCATTATCGGATGTAACAGGACGGTCTTCCTGTCTGTGATTTTACGATGTAGATGGAAAATGCCCCACTTTATGACAGATGTGGGAAGAATTCTTTCCCTCATGTCCCCCCAGTAACAATTTTCAGTCATCAGGACCCTTTGAGCAGCCCAGCTTTCCCTCCTTGCCACACATCTGTTAAGCTGTGAATGTGGTCCCTTCTACACAGCTGCTTTTGGTGTTGCTACATGTACTCTTTATCTTTTTTAAAAAAAATTCTTTTCTAAAAATCACAAGGAGCAACACCAAGTCTAAGGAGTACTAAATCCCTGTCATGAGGCCCTAAGCTTTGTTATACTGTCCCACGAGCCTTTTGTGTGGGTCCCTTCCATCCCAGGTGACTTGGGGATACACTTATCAGGGACTATCTTGACTCAATTTAAATTCAGCAGGTGTGTCAGTTAGCTACTGCTATGTAACGAACAAACCAGTCCACAAACTCCTGGTTCAGAATGACATCTGTGAAGAGCTAGTAGGGACACAGGTTGGTTTGTCTGGGTTGGATGCAAAGGTTACCAGTCCTCCCTCCCTCCCTCCCTCCCTCCCTCCCTGGCCCAGAATGTGCAGCAGTTATCAGCTGGATGAAGTTACACATCAGCTATCTTGGCTGTGGGCTGGACAGAAGTACCTGCAGGCTTCTGAGCTGCCAGAGATGTGGAAATAAAAATAGGGGGTTATATATTCCCATATAACACCCAGCTGGCCACTCCCCAGCTCTGGAATGTTGCACAGGTGTTGCATGGGCTTCCTTGTCTGTCCCATGGACAGTACTCGCTCTGTATCCCAGGAAACCCCCAGAATACCCCAGGAGTCGCACATACAGTCCCTGTTCCTGGATCCTCACCATGTTCCCTCTGGATGTATCAAGCCTTCAGCACCCAAGAAGATGCACATCTGTACTAGTTACTTTCAAGTCACTACAGCAAAAGTACCTGACAGAAGCAGCTGAAGAGAGGAGGTGTTTGTTTTGACTCCAAGTTCAGAGGATTCAGTTCATTATGGTGGGGAAATATGGTGGCTAGCTTGGCCTGTGGCGGCAGAAACTTGAAGCATGGCACGCTCATATCTTGGTGGATTAGAAAGCAGATAGAAAGATGGAAGCATAACTGAATTGTAACCTTGGAGGCTTGCCTTTATTGGCCTGCACCTGCCACCTAGACCCTGTGCACCAAAGATCCTATAACTCCCCCCACCCTCCAAACAGTGCAACCACCTGGGGACTCAGTTGAAACATGCAAGCCTATGAAGGACATCTGACATCAAAACATCACCTGTAAGAATTGAAGAAAATGACTACTGCCTGTCCTTACCCACACTTCGTGGCCTCCCTGGCTGAGATGACCATCAGCACACCCTAAAAAACTTGAATAGCTCTGCCATAGAGCACCATCCTCTCAGAAATACAGCCGCCATGTTCATGTTTGTCAGAGTTCATCATGACGGGGCCCATGGACTGCTGACATTAGGAGCGGCTGGGGAGGGTCATGGGGCTCTTACCTGAGTATCCAGCCACTCCTCATGGCCATTCATATACAGTCCTGCTGTAACTACATGTGACCTTGGAGTCTAGGGGAGGATTAGAGTATAGACAGACTCTAGGGAAGACAAGGAGGAGGGTCCCCATCAGCAGCTATGGGGATATCATCATCCATGCTGGGTATAGAATGTCCAGTGTGGCTACTTTGGAGTGATCAACGCCACTGCCAGTAACCCTTCCACCACACTCTGTAAGCCAGCCTAATAAACTTTCTGGTTCCCCAGGGTGGACCTT
Organism: Arvicanthis niloticus; assembly: GCF_011762505.2. Classification (NCBI taxonomy): domain Eukaryota; kingdom Metazoa; phylum Chordata; class Mammalia; order Rodentia; family Muridae; genus Arvicanthis; species Arvicanthis niloticus. Next base: position 17,907,625 of record NC_133432.1, on the reverse strand, counting down.
GGTAGAATGGTACTTTGGTTTGTCCTTGGGAACTTAGGGTGGACCTTGGTAGAATGGTACTTTGGTTTGTCCTTGGGAACTTAGGGTGGACCTTGGTAGAATGGTACTTTGGTTTGTCCTTGGGAACTTAGGAGTGGGGGGTTGTTCATATCTCCCCCAGGGAGGGACTTTCTACAGTAAACTTTCACCAAGATATGTTCCATTTGTGGGCTGGAGAGCTCTGGCTGTTTTCCTGAGGACCTGGGTTTAGTTCCCAACACTGGCTCCAGTTTCAGGGGAATCTGTTGCCCTCTTGTGGTTTCTGTGGGCACTGCAGACATTGGGTGCACAGCTGTCTATGCAGGCAAAATACAACATGTGCATAAGAAAAGAAATGAATCTGAAGAAAAGCTAGACAGTACGTGCATTAGCATATCCCAAAGGTATGTCATTGCCACTGTCTGATTCCAGAACATTCTATCTGCCTGAAAGAAACACTGCATCTATTGTCAGCCACTCATGTTTTCTTCTTTATCTGGCACCTGTGGCCATGAATTCTATCTTCTCTGGCTCTATGCTGGACATTTTATTAAGATTTATTTTAACTTTAATTATGTGTATATGTGTGTCTGTATTGTGCACATGCAGCTGAATACAGGACTCTCAGACCAGAAGAGTGTTGGATCCCCTGGAGCCGGAGTGACGGGCAGTTGTGTTTAACGTGAGTGCTGGGACTGCTCGCCTCAGCTCTTATTCTAGACATGTTATACAAAGAGAATGGAAATAACCACAATAAGTGGCCTTTTGAGTCTAAGCCCAAGACAGTTTTATTCAAAGAAAAAAAATGTAAATACCTGAAAGAAATAATGACTCTCTCTCTCTCTCTCTCTCTCTCTCTCTCTCTCTCTCTCTCTCTCTCTCTCTCTCTGTGTGTGTGTGTGTGTGTGTGTGTGTGTGTGTGTGTGTGTGGTCTCATGGAGCCACTGGCCACACTGACTTCTGGGAAAAGCAAATGAAAACCCCATGTGCTCCTCCCTGCAGTCGCGTTACAGAATGGCCGCCTGTCCCATTCTCTCTTCCACACGGCACTATCATTGCTGGAACCCTGACCTCTGAGGGGACAGACTGCTGCTGCTGAACCTATGTCCAGACTATTCCAATATGGCTTGGTGTGAATGTCTGGCTACTATACACACACAGAAAACTGAGACACAGCGGTTCCTGGTTGCTTTCTGCCAAGCTGTTGCTTTTTGAAAAGGTGATGGCTGGTGATTACTGAAACTTCCTGTTCCAAGCCTACTTTCAAAGACCACCATCCAATCATAGGTCCTGATGTGAGAACTCCTTAAAAAGACACAGAATTGTGTGGAACCACACTGATAGGCTGTTCTACAATTTCCACTCCCAGGATGCCAGATTGTTCCCCATACCCTGAGCATCCCCCCACAGGCATCCTAACGACCACGAAAAGCGTCAAAACATAATACCCACTGTTTCTGTACACTCACTATGAAAATATCTTTGAGTTTACGAAGTGTGGCTCTGTGGTCTGGCTGCAAAATAAATGCTGCCGCCATTGAAGATACTCCAGCTGGATGTTGGCAAGAGATTACTGTAGACCAACAGCATCCTTAGGTGTGATGCCTTTGGGGAGGATCATGGTGGACGCTGAAGGCAAGGAGGCCTGTGCCTAGCCATTTAGGAAGCTGACAGATATGTAAAAGTATAGACCACCTGCCATAAGCAAATCCAGAATGCTGTAACCCACCCCACCCCTTGACAAAACCCAACAGGCTGGGTGCAGGGTCCAGCAGAAGGAGCTTTTCCTGGGAAGCATGTGTATGTGTGTACATGTATGCATGCATGAAAAAGTATGTGCATTCCTGAATGCATGCATGCATGCATATGTGCATGCATTTGTATGTGAGTGCAAACACACAATGTGTGTGTATGTGTGTATGTGTGTGTATACATGTGTGGAATCCAGAGATAAACATCCTGTGTTGTTCCTCATTCACTCTCCACCTTATTTTCAAAGACATGGTCTCTCAGTGAACCCAGAGCTCGTCAAGTAGGCTAAGCTGGTTGGCTATCAAGACCCCCAAATCCTCCTGCATCTGCCTTCCCATGCCTGGATGTACAAGTGCACACCACAAACCTAGCTTTTATGTGGGTGCTGGGGACCTGAACTCAACTTCACTTGCTTACACAGCAAGCACTTTACCAACAGGGCAATGTCCCCAGCCCAACCTTGGAGTTTCTGAGAAAGGCCATTCCTAGACTTGTCAGACCCAGCAATTCGTGTTTAACTCAGGGGGCTATGAAGCCCTTCAGGAGACTTGGATACCATTACAGTTTAGAAAACACAGCTGTGGAGTTCTAGGACAGGATGGTGCACCTAGGACCCGAGCTGTCAATTGAGCTCATAGTCAACAGGAAGAAGGCCTTTCAAGACAATGGAGCCTAGAGGGAGATGAGTGATGACCTCCCAAAAATGTGCCTGTATCTAGAAACTGAGATGTGGTTGCATTTGGAAAGAACATTTTTTTTTTTTTTTTTTTTTTGGATGTCATCAAAGATCTTGGAAAGGACTGGGTCTGCAAGGTCCTCACACCACTGACAGATCCCTTCTAAAAGCACGGGGCCAGGACAAGAGGAGACAGAATGTCTGCAGCCAGTGGAGACTGGGGAAGGTAAAGGAACCACTCCCCCGATCTTCTAGAAAATTCTAAAGCTCTCATCACCTTGACTTGGGGATTCTGGCTTCTAGACTTTTGAGGCAATTCATTTTGGTGTTTTAACCTGTGATGGTCCACTTGACAGGATCGAGAATCACCATAGAAACCAGTCTCTGAGGGATAACTGTGGAGGGTTATCTAGACTAGGTTAATTGAAGTTGGAAGACCCCACGTAAATGTGTGCAGTAACATCTCAAAGGCTGGGATTCAGGGCTGCATATAAAGGAGACAGTGACCTGAGCATCAGCATCCATCTCTCTCTGCTTCCTGACTATGGATGTCATGTGACCAGTTGCCCCATACACCTGCTGTCATGCCTTCCCCCCCATGATGAACTTTGTCCTCAAACTGTGAGCCACAGATTCCTTAAGTTTCTCTTGTCGGAGTATTTTATCACAGCAGCAGGGAATAAACACATGCCATCTAGGGTAGTTGGATAGAGCCATCCTGGGCAAATAAACCCATGGCCTGGCCTTTCATATAGGTGGACTCCTGGTCTCAAGATGTCAAAGAAGAAAAAGTAGCCTTTCCTCAAGCAAGGGATTCTGGGTAGAAAGTGTACTCATAAGGTCAAGGTGTGTGGAAGAGCATGGCCTAGCCTCCTTCTCCCGGATCTGTCCAGTGTTGGCCCTTAGGTGCTCCAGTCCTTGGCTACTCCTTTTACAGTCCAGGTTTGAGACCAAGGCCTTTCTGGAAAGTCTTCTGTGAGTCTGGCCACTGGGTCCTCAGTGGATCTAGCCAGAATTTACCTTTTAGCATATGGGAATCTTTACTACTCAGTTCTGAGCCATCCTGGGGGCTTTTCTGGAGCCACTATGGATATCATATCTGCTTGAGAGTCACAGCTTCACTTGCAGCACACACAGCCAACATGAGAAACAATTTACCAATGGCTGCTGGACACAGGAGCTGTCGCTGCTGCTTTGCATACTGTACCGCAACTCTCGACTGGGGCACAGGCAAAACCAATTGCACAGGGGCACACACAAAAAAAAAAAAAAAAAAAAAAAAAAAAAAAAAAAAAAAAAAAAAGAAGAAGAAGAAGAAGAAAGTTTCAACCCAGAGAACCGGGTGCATCCCTGCATAAGAGACCATCAAGAACCCAAGGCGTCCTGTGGTAACTGTGCTCTGTTTAACATCAGTTTTCTGAATGCAGCCCTTTCTGACCAAGAAGGGCCAGCATCGCATACCACACAGCGTGACGGGACACAGAAGGAAGACAGGCTGTGATGTAGCCACCATCACCATCAAGGGAACAGATGGAGGTGGGTGGGGCTTCTGATAGGACTTTAATCCTATGAAATCCTATAGGTTCTGGGGCTTGATCCCAGAGCCTCACACGCTCCAGCAGAGCGCTCCACCGCTGAGCTGCTTCAAGCCCTGTTGTTCTTTGTATTTTTTATTTTCAGGGTAGCCTCTCAATATCTTAGAAAGGCCCCAAGATTCGTTCTGTTGCCCAGGGAGACCCTAAGCTGATATTGCCTTCCCTCAGCCTTCCAAGAAGCTGGAATCACAGGCCTATCTCACAGGGCCTGGCTGCTTTGAAATCTTACGTTATTAACTTATGTTTCCAAATATCCGTTTAAAAATCATTTGACTCGGCAGCACAAGGGTGAGGGAACACTATCTCACTGTTCTGAGAGAAATTCATTCCGTCTTCAACATGGCCCTACAAGGTCGGAATCCGTACTGGATATTCAGGTTTTACAGAGGAGAGGACCTAAGCACAGAGAGGTTAATAATGTCCCAGGGTAACACAGCCAGGACAGTGTTAGGGGTTGAGGTAATCTCCTAGGCCAGTGGTTCTCAACCTTCCCAACACTGAGATTCTTTAATACAGTTCCTTATGTTGTGGTGACCCCCAACCATAGAATTATTTTTATTGCTATATCACAAATGTAAATATTTGATCTGCAGGATATCTGACATGTGACCCCTGTGAAAGGAGTCACCATTCACAGACTGAGAACCGCTGTCCTTGGCCAGTTGACCCCGGCTCTGTGTATCCAATACTGCGCTTTGAAATGCTGCCTTCACTAACTCTCCTTTTCTAGTTCAAACCCCTCTAGCAGAGACCTTTTCAAACTCTTATGTCCCACAATGATATTCAAACTCTTTTTGGAAGTTACGCTCCAGGCCAGAGACCAGACTTAACAGCCTTCCTTTTTTGCTCAAAAGATGAAAGTCTGAGATTCTGACCTGTCTGCATTTTTTTTTCTTTCAGCTGGAAGTAGGGTCATCTAAGCCTTCAAATTTACAAGCAAATCTCATTGTAGCTAACACCACAATACAGGGAGGGTATTGACAGGAGGATTCGCCTCTCCCACCTGGCCTGGGACGAGCTGAAGTGTCTGCTGATATCTTTGAAAGTCAGAAGGAGGGGAAGCTGGGTCTGGAGAGATGGCTCTGATGTTAAGAATGTATCCTGCTTTTGGAGAGGACCCGGGTTCAGTTGCCAGCATCCACACTGGCCAGGTAGTTTTACCGTGACTTGTAACTCTAGTTTCAGGGGCTCTAACACCTTCTGCTTATCTCTGTGGGCAAATACACTCAAACTTACACAGATGTACACACACACACACACACACACACACACACACACACACACACACACTAGTCAATCAATTATTTTTAAAGAGCTAGGGGAAGTAGAGATGTCTGGAGCATTTAGTGGGGAAAGAATAGAGATGCTGTTAAAACCTTTGTGTTACACAGGACCCTCATCTACTGAGCTAGCTTGATAACTCCTGGCTCATAGACTTTCCTGCTATATGGTATCTCACAGAAAATCTTAAGAGTTGGGGAAGACCCATGTTCAGGACAGAGGTCCTCAAACCATTCCCCCAGCCCAGGCTCCCTGTGATCATTGTAACTAAAAAAATTACCAGAACACAGCATACTCGTGTTCTTGCATTGCAGATGGCATAGTAGGATGATCGTAGCAAAGGCGCCTTGGCCCGCAGAGATGGGGGTGTTTACTTTAGAGTTGTTTACACTAAGAAGTGCAACCGGACCATGTGCCCCTGGAACTACAAAAGCATTCCTTCTGCACTGAATATTCAGCTTAGCCTCTAGGAGAGGGTTGCTCAGCTCCTGTGGCTTGTGGTGTGTGTGGGATCTGATCCGCTCAGCTCTGCACACGGGACTGATTTGGTGGAATGCTTGTTGTATTGTTGCTATGTCCCAATACCTGACAGAAGGTTACTTAAGGGAGGATGCTTTACTCTGGCTTACAATGTGAGGGAATGCATCCTGACGTGGAGGGCAAGGTACCACAGTGGATCAGGAACAGGACATCTGGTCACGCGACGTCACTAGTCTAAAAACAGGAAGTAGAGCTGAGGCATAAGACCCCAAAGCTCACTCTCAGCAACCAGTTTCCTCCAGTCTTTCCACCACTTAAAGCTCACACAACCTCCTCAAACGGAGCCATCAGCTGGGGACCAGTTGTTCAGTCACAGGAGCCTATAGGGACCTTCCACATTTAAAGCACAACACTGATTAACCTATCTTCTTCGGCATCCCGCACATTTTCTTTCCAAATTAGAAATGGCCAACACCAGGAATATTAGAAAGATGGGTGTCTAGCAAGTCATTAGATGTTCCTTCTGCACTGGCCTCAGTAGACTACAGGGAGGTCAGTAGGCACCGCTGAAGCTGGTCCCGAGACTACAGAAGGTCACAGGGAAGGGCAATGGCAGTAGCTTGGGGTCAGAAGTTGCCAGGGAGAACTCGTCCATCATGACAGAGGAGTGGACAGTCAGCATCCTTTCTCGGCGTCAGCGGCTGACCCTTCTTATTCTTACCATTTGTCAAAACTGAAAACGCGTGGCTGTGTGCCAGCCTGGCATCTTGCCCACGTGCGATTCACTGCGGTCTCTTAGAAGCTGCTCTGCTTGGAGTGTGTGTGTGTGTGTGTGTGGGGGTGATTTCAAAGCAGGGTTCCTTCAATAGAGCTCGTGGGCCCTGAGTGAGCTTGAAAAGTCAACTCAGCCACTCTCAAGCTGCCTTTTGTTAACTCACAAAGAAGACACACAAAGGGCCAGTTCAGAGCGCCAAAGTAAATATGCGCTCGAGAAGCTTTCAGATATAAACATACTCACACACATACATGTATGTGTGTATAGATGTGCACACTCACCTGACAGACACATATGTAAATGGATGTTGCAAGATCTGTTGGCTAACATGTGTGCACAGCGTCTGAGTTATGCCATAGTGTGTTTCTGCAAGTGAGGGCAGAGGCTGAAACTATTGTATTAGTCATTTTCCTAGTTGCTTTAATTTACTGAAGCAATTTAAGGAGGGAAGGTTTTATTCTGGCTTACAGGCCAATAAAAGAAGTCCATCATGGTGGGAACAGCTCGGCAGCTGGTTACATTGTATCCACAGTCAGGAAGCAGAGGGCGATGATCGCTTGTTGTGATGCCTATTGTTAATTGGTTGTGATAGCGACTTGTCAACTTGACAGGACCTAAGATCAGCTGGGAGATGGGCCTCTGGCCATGTCTTTGGGAGAATACCTTGACTACCTTTGTTGAAATGGGAAGGTACATCTCAACTGGGGGCAGAGCCATGCCACAGGCAGAAGATTCTGGATTGTATACATGGAGTTAAGGGAACTAGCTGAGCTGCACATCTGTGTCCACTGCTGTCTGCTTCTTGACTACAGAAGTGTTGTGAGCAGTGCCCTGAAGCTCCCACAGCTGGGCCAACCCTGTAAACGGGACTGTGAGCCAGGGTAAATCCTTTCTTCCTTACGTTGCTTTTCTTAAGTATTTCATCACAGTACCGGTTAAAGATAACAAGATGCTTGCACCCAGGTTCTCTTTCTTCCCTTTCCTGCAGCGACGGATTCCAGTCCGTGGAATGATACACTCCAGCTTTAGAGTGGGCTTTCCCATCTCAATCAACCTAATCTAGAAACTCCCAGAGAGATTTGCCACACTGTGGTGATTCTAGATCCTGCTGAATTGGCACTCAGTTTAAACCATCACACCTGTTTTGATGGTACTGACATCATCTGAGACCCCCACATTTAGCCAAACAAGGTAAACCAGCTGGCTAGGGAGCCCCAGAGTTCACGTTGTCTTCACCTCCCCACCACCGGGGTTAAAATGCATTCAGCCACATTGTGTGGGTTCTGGCAATGAAGCTCACGGAGCCTCATACATACACCAGCACTGACTGGTTTATCCCTCAAGTCCTGATTCTTCCACACACTCACCTCTGCAGTCACCCACAGATTATTCAGCCGAACAACAAAGGTCCTCGTCCCATGATCCCCACGCAGAGGCCAAACCCACTCCATTTTGTCAGAGCATCCCTCGGCCCCGCATCCAAACCCAACTCTTGCTACTGAGAGATTTTCTGAGGCCAACGTGGACCAGATTCAACGCAGCCCACAGACTCGCAATGAACGGAAAGGAAAGCAGAAGGAAACAAAACTTAGCTTCCCCGGCTGGCAATCATTCGGAACAATCGGCTTCTGATTAGCCGCCTCGTTAAAGCATAAACTTGTTTAATTCAATCATTGAAGCAATAGCCCAAGCCAACACAGCCATTATCACAGGAAACTCCGTAATGCTCACTCTCTGTGAGACATGACAATTTGGCATCTTTATTAAGGATACAGATCTCTCACTGGTGTGGAGAACTCTACAGCAGCTGTGGTCCTTCCATTATCTCTGTAAACAAGTGGCCTCTTTCTAAAGCAACGAGGGAAGAGAACACCTAACACTCCCCGAGAGTGAGATGGTCCAATTCCCATTAGCTTGCAAGGATGATTTTGTATTTAATTTTTTTCAAGTATGTGTATGATGTGTTGGGGGAGAGGAGTAATGTGTATATACATGCAATGCCTGCAGAGCCCAGAAGAGGGCTCTGGATCCCCTGGAACTGGAATTACAGACAGTTGTGAGCTGCTCAATGTGGGTGCTGGGAACTGAACTTGGGTCCTCTGCAAGAGCAGTATATTCTCTTAGCAACTGAACTGTCTCTCTAGCACTAGGGAGGAGTTTCAAATTACCAATCTGTTTTATGCTAATGGACATGTAACTTTTAATTTTTTTCAAATCCTACTTTTAGTGATGGTTCTTAAATGCTTTAACCTTCCTTGTAACCCACCACCCACCAGAGGTAGTGGGAAAGAAAGGATACGAGGGAAGTGGATCTGTTTAGAAAGGTTCTTTGGAGCAACTCCTGTCTGTGTTGTCAGGAAATCGGCAGTTCATTTCACAGGTTAGCGGGTGGCGGTAGCTTGATCCACTTGCAAACACTTCTTGGATACACCAGCAGTCCAGTTCGGTAGAGTCAGGTTAGCAACAGCGGTGACACCACCTAGCAGAGACAGCCAGGCCTCAGCCTTGGCTTGAGTCAACAGGAGGGACCCAGAGGAGCACCTGGAGGAGTTCTCAATTGTGCCTCTCTCAGACAAGCGAGGATCATTGAAGACACCAGACCCACAAGCATTGCACAGCTAGCTGTACCAGCAAGCTACGCTCTGTCTTGGTCACTCCATGGAGTCCTATTTATACCCTTCAAACATCATGTGTCCTCCACGTGCCTTGCCTCAGCAGGGGTCTTGCCTCCACCTGCATCCAATCAGCCACAGAGTCCCAACAAAAGCAGCTCAACTACACAATGTAACGCGGACCAATACATGTGTGCTGTTAGCGAAGAATCCCTCAGCACGTGTCCTTTTGCGTGCTTGCTTTAGCAGAACATCCTGTCTCCTGTGTCTGCTTCAGTGAAACATTCCTTCAGGAGTCTGCCTTAGTCTTTCACCTGTGTCCACTTCAGGAAAACATTCCTTCATGTGTTTGCCCCAGCAAAACACCATCCAAGTCAACTGACTCTCTAAAGAACCCTTAGGTTTCCATTTCAGGTGGGGGTTTCCAGAGGCAGATGGGATGGAGGGCAGAGATGTCTAGGCATCTTGACCTTACAGATTCCTTACACCATCTTACCTTTACCCACAAACTTCTTCCTTACCATCTACGGGTCCTAGTCTCTTAAGTGCTGGCTCACAAGCTCTCCCCCAAGTCATCTTCTGGTTTCTCAGGATGAACAGTCCCTTCCACTAGCATCTTCTTATAAACCAGTTATGAACAGAATGGCTTGGGGATGCAGGCATGTAAACTCAGCAACCAGGAGGCGGAGGCAGAATGACCGCAGCTAAGTCAAGGCGGATGTACCTATCCAGAGGGTTCCAGATCAGATTTAGCTCCAGTGAGATTCTGTCTCAAAATATCAAAACATTAAAAAAAAAAATCTGAGGGGCTGGAGAGATGGCTCAGCGGTTAAGAGCACTGACTGCTCTTCCGGAGGTCCTGAGTTCAATTCCCAGCAACCACATGGTGGCTCACAACCATCTGTAATGGGATCTGATGTGCTCTTCTGGTGTGTCTGAAGACAGCGACAGTGTACTTATATACATGAAATAAATAAATCTTTAAAAGAAGATCTGAGATGTATTATTCCTTATAGACCTTTACACCGACTTTCAATTCTTAAACTATAATACCAGATGGTCTTTCTGAGTAGACGCTGGAGGTTCCATACACATTGTGCTAAATCACATCGTTCTCTGCCTGTCTCTTGATGCCATCACACTCTCCCAGTCACCTCCCCATGTCCACAGACACACCTCCTCCTGATCCAAGTGACCATGGTCTGGCAGCTGAAACCCAGCAGCTGGCAAGAGACATGGGTGTCTGATGCATTTCGCGTGTGGGTTTTCTGGGGGGTTTGCATCTTCATACAGGAACATGCGAATGGCAACTGTGGGGTATGATTTTGGCCTGAGGGACTTTTGCACGCTCACACCACACCCCTGGTGCTTATGGGAGGAGCACGGGTCCAGAGTCTGAGGAGCTAGAAATCCCGAATCGTTCCCACCATGAACACAGCAGAGGGCAGAGCCTTCTGGCATCACCTCAGCCTCGGTGGCCTCCAGCATTGCAGATGTGGCCACCGAGAGCTGGCTCTGTGAAGGAGGAGGAGAATCTGCCCTCAGAGGGCAGAAGGAATCCATAGGATGGAGATGCAGAAATTCAATTAAGCCAAGGTATCAGAGAAGAGAGAGAAAGTCACAGGGAAGACAATGACGGAAGTGTAGGTGAACCAGGGAGCCTTGGAAAGCCACGGGTGTCTGTGTCTTCCACTTTCCCTGCTATGCCTCTGTCTCTGTCTTCTCTCATCCTTCCTGTACGTGCCTCTGAAAAGGTGAGTTCTTCTCATTCACTAATTTACACATGAACCTTTAGGTGTCAGGGAACCCATTGCTCTAAGCCCTCCAGCCCCGAGGTCCCGGTCAGCTTTAACTATCAACTCAACCTAGCCTAGCACAATAGTTCTCAACCTTCCTAATGCTGTGGCCCCTTAATACAATTCCTCATGTCGTAGTGACTCCCCCCCCCAACCATAAAATTATTCTCATTGCCACTTCATGACTGTAATTTGGCTACTGTTATGAAACATAACATAAATGTCCGATATTTCCGACGGTCGTAAGTGACCCCCGCGAAACGGTCGGTTGATCCCCCAAAGGGATTGTGAGAAGGGAGTCTCTATAGAGGGATGGTCCAGGTCAGACAGGCTTGTCTAGAGCCGGGTGGGGGTAGTTCTTAATTAATGATTGATCGGGGGGGGGTAGTTAGGCAAATGGTCCTAGCCTGTATAAGCGAGCTAAGCTTATGCCTGTGAGTGAACCAGGAAGCCACACCTCTCCGTGGTTTTGGCTTCCAGTTCTTGTCTCAGCTCCTGCCCTGCCTTTCCTCCATGCTGGACTGTAACCTAGAAGCTGAAATAAACCCTTTTTTCCCTGAGTTGCTTCTGGTCAGAGTAGTTTTGTTGTTGTTACTTTGTTTTGCTTTTGTTTTTGTTTTTCAAGACAGGGTTTCTCTGTGTGGCTCTGGCTCATTCTGGAACTCATTCTGTAGACCAGGCTGGCCTTGGACTTAAGAGATCTGCCTGCCTCTGCTTAGGGTGAGGTTTTTTTTTTGTTTGTTTTTTTAATCATAGAATTAGAAAAGGAGAGCCAGGTAGAACACCTGCCTAAGGAACCTGGGAGCCTAGGCAGGTCCAGTCACCAACATAGAATCATATAGGAGTCAACGGTCAGACTATGCTGCACACAAGGATGGGAGACCACTATAGAACACTCGGGGTGGGGGGAGGCTGGAGGGCAGCCATGTAAAAGGGTGTCCCTGCCTCAGGTAAGGATGTAAATATCTTTCCTGAGGAGCCTCGGAAGCAATATTCACTGCATAAGATGCATTTGCAACTTCATAGCTATCAGCTTGAGAGATCTGGGCAGTCGTGGTCAGTTGTGACATAAGTGGAAAAAAAACTCAACCCAATGGACCGCACGGATTATTGATTATGGAGATGATGGTCCACACAGTCCCATCTGCCTTGTAAGAATGGTGGAGATAGCCATCCACAGGGTCCTGTTTCTTCTCCCCTTGGTGCATCTTGTCCCTGGGAGACACTGTCTAGCCTGTATTACCTGTATTACCTGGCAATGTTTGCCATAGGGGATAGGCTGCCATTAAGCAAGCAGAGTAGTGTGTCAGTCAGCACAGAATCCGTTTAGGGCCATTGTTGGCCTGTACCAGCTCTAGGCGGGTTCCTTCCTTTCCTGCCGAAGTGTCTATCTGATTTAGGGCAGCGCTAGCCCCTGGCAAGAGCACATGTCACAGTGTTCCTGGTTAGGTATGATGAATGCTCACTTAACGTTCACATCTCAGACTAGAGGAGGCATGTAGTCACAGAGTGGGTGTCCTGAACATGGTCACCGGTCACTTGAAAGTCTAGACAGGCTGTACATGGAATGTTCTGCCTCGAGATCAGTGTCTCTGCATCCAGATATTGGTCAGGGAAGAGAGAGCGAGGAGGAGACACAGGCTAGTCTGCAAGGAACACTGGGACCCCCTACTTCCAATGTATGCATCGCTGAGAAGTAACAGTCCATGGCTGGGCAGTGTCTCCCAGAGACAAGATGCCACAAGGACGGCCATCTCCATCATCATTCTGTAGGACCATTTTGACTCCCATCACTATGGGGATGAGGACCGCAGCACTAATCCTGCATGCACAGCTGTTGCTTAGAAGCAGAGGTTTTTCAGGAAGGTCCAGATGGGCAGATGCTCAGGAGTGGGTCATATAGCACTGTCAGGCATGTCTCACGTCCCTCGTGAACATCCATCGGACACCAGCGACAACCACATTGGGATGGCCAGGTGGAAACCAAACTCCTGTCCAAGCTGTTGTGATTTGGGTCTGTTGACTCTTGCTGCCCAAAGCATTTTGTTCCCGAGAGTAGAAACCGAGTCATGGTTGCCTTTCTTCTCTCCCTCCATGCCTTCAACATATTTTGCTCTTTGATAAGATGTGCCTAGCTGGGACCTTATCTCCTGTCCGTCTTCACATAGCCCCAGATATCGCCCACCATCCTTATTCTTCTTGTCTCTTACTTGCAGAAGCAGAAGCTGTTGACAACCTAGTCCAAAGTAATCAACCTCACAGCCCTGTTCTTGGATTCCTTACGGGCACCTGAAGTGATTTTCTCCCTTTTCATTTTGCTCAAGTGCATGCATGCTGGCATATATGCATCTGTGTCTGCATATATGTGGGTGAGTGCATGCGCATGCATATGCATGTCTGTCTGTCTGTCTGTCTTTCTGTTCATCCTATATAGAGTTTTGAGACCACTCAGAGGACTTTAAAATATCTTTATCTGGGGGTATGTATGCACATATCAGTAGCCACAAATCTCATTTTTGGTTTGTTCATTTTTCTCTCCCCAGCCCGGAATTTCATGTTCCCTGACTGGCCTCTTGGGTCCCCTGACTGAGGGAAATCAGAACATGAAGAAAAGATTTTAGAATTCCAGTAGCACCTCTCTCTTCTCTCTCTCTCTCTCTCTCTCTCTCTCTCTCTCTCTCTCTCTCTCTCTCTCTCTCTCTTTCCAATTAACAGCTGCCGGGAGCAAACTTTCTGAGGTGAAACACATTCAGAGAAGCTAAACGGCTTTTTAATTTGGGTCACCCACAAGGTCAGCGGTAGAACTGTGTTATTGTTATTTTTTTTCTCTCCCCAAACATGCCTTCATTAACTTTCTTTGAAGAACCGGTACAAAGAAGTCCTGAGCTTTTTGATGAACACATTTCCTCTCCTTAGTTACCGGTTTCAAATGAAGCCATCGCCCCAGGCCTGAGCAAGCAGGGCGCCCTTGTCTGCGACTGTCCCGAGCTCCTTGGCTGGGTCTTGTCAAGCTTACAGCTCAAGAGTTGCTGGCCAGACAGACACAGAGAGGGGTTGACTTTCCTGGGGTTGCAGCCTGGGCTGAGTGGGCAGGACAGCTAGCCCAGTGATCCACTTCAGCAGAGGAGACCCATAGTCACATTTCTGTCCTCTCCATCTTCTTCTCTGGTTGTGATTGCCTCCGTAGCTGTTCAGTGAGGTTTTGCCAGGACTCACTGATGCAGCTTGGATTCCCAGGGGAGGGTGAGATGCTCCTGTCAGGTAAGGTGATCGATCTACTGTGATTGGTTCAGAAATAGTCACCTGGTACCAGATGGGCCAGGCACACCTGGCCATGACTTTGAATTCACTTGTGACGTTTCTGGATTTGCTGGTTGGAAGAGAGGTTGCCTGAGAAAGAAGTCGTCAAACAGAAGAGAACATGCCTTGCTGGCATATGCCTTTAATCTCTGTACTCTGGAGGTGAATGGAGAATCTCTATGAATCAAGTCTATCTTGGTCTATAGGGAAAGTTCTGGGCCAACCAGATCACACACAACCACAATCATACACACACACACACACACACACACACACACACACACACACACGGGGGTGGGGGGGCAGTGGGGCCAGAGATGAATAGAACTCAGCCATGTCACCCACTTCACCCTAATCCAGCATGCCTGAGCTATGTGCTTTGACTTTCCAGTTAGAGAAGCCGTTTTCTTTCAGGTTCCATGATCTGATTTGAGTTTCTCCACCCATCAGGGAAGTAGTCCTAGCTATCATACCCCCCAAGCAAGACGGTTCTGAATTCAATGTTGAATCGGGACTTGGTCACCTCTAAAGTTCTGAAGTTCCAACCAGGATCTGGCCGCCATCTGGGACTGCACATGCTCCTTTCTTGGAGTCCTTGGTCTTATTTTTAGCACTTGCTAGGGACATTCAGGCACGCTGACAACCCATCCTATTCATATTGAGAGAGAATTCACCACCACCTAACAACCTGGACTTTCTATTGTTTCTATTTCAGCCAGTGACATCAGCCATACCTGCCTGGGACAACCATGCTAAGCCAGTGGTTCTCAACCTGTGGGTCGTGACCCCTTGTGGGGGTGTGTGTGTCACATACCAGATAGCCTGCACATCAGGATTTATATTATGATTGTGTTTCTGTTATGATTCCTAACAGTAGCAAAATAATAAAGTAGCAACACAATAATGTTATGGTTGGGGGCCACCAAAACCTGCTCTAAACTAACAGTCACAAAAATATCTAATGGCCCACAGCCAAGAACAGAGGCTTTATCTAGAATCCTCCCATTGCAAACGCAGAGGCCTAATTCAGTCCTATGGGCCACAAATAGTCTTAAATTATCTATCTTCCTTGGAGCCTATGAGTCAAGAACCCACTGCAGCTGGATACATGGTGTGTATCTATTTTTCCCAGCCTGCCTTGCAGGTGGCTGCCTACACGTCATCACCCATTTGCGGTGGGCAACACAGGTGTCTTTGAGTTGCCCATGCTCCTGGAAATAATTCCAACATGCCCATCAATTCAGCAAGTTGGACTTGGATGAGCTGTTTCTTTGGTTTGGCACGGGAGCCACATATCCAGTGAAGAGATGTGAGTTTCCATTTTTTTTAAAAGGCATTTGTAATGAAACCCCCATGCAGTGAAAAGCCAACACAATTCTGCACACCTCTGGATCTTATAAAAGAAAGCCAGAAAATGGAGGCGGCGGATATGCCGTGTGTTTCCATTGCCGTTATTTTTGCTGTTATGACAGTGATTATAATATACACTCTTGAGGATATTCATGATGGATATATATAATACATGGCGATTACATCTCCTAACACGCATATCCAGCGACAAATGCTGTTACCGTGATAAACAGCATAATAAACTCGGGGAAGAAAGGGTTTATTTAGCTTAAACTTCTATATCACTGCTCATTACAGAAGAAATCAGAGTAGGAAATCAAGGGAGAAACCTGGAGGCAGGAACTGATGCAGAGGCCATGGAGGGGTGCTGCTTACTGGCTTGCTCCTCATGGCTTGTTCAGAGTGCTTTCTTATAATACCCAGGACCACCAGCGCAGGGGTAGCTCCACTCACAGTGCACTGACTCCTTCCCCATCAATCATCAATCATGAAGAAAGCCACCGTAGACATACCCAGAGGCTGATATGATGGTGGTACCTCAAGTCTAAACCCTAGTTCTCTACTAAAAAGCCACATGAGTGTTTACTACTCACCAAGGCCCAGTTTCATCCTTAGTAAATTTTACACGTGTCACTAGAAACCCTGAAACCCCAGAAGACTCTATTTTTAACATTGCTATGAAGAGGTTTAAGCACTGGAGCCTTGCTGGTGAGTGCCATGGAACAGCACCACCAAAGACAGCTTGGCATTACCTTTAAAATGTACTCCCTTGTCACGTGACAGACATTTGATTTCAATTTAAACAGAGCCATGCGTATGGATATTCACCATAGCTGCCAGGCTCTATAGCAGAAGCCAGAGGTCTCCAAAAGAGTGGCCAACCAATGGTGGTCTCTTCCACCACCGGAAAGAGCTGAGCAGAAGAAAGGCTCAAGATGTTGAGACTGCTGAATGAACTATGTCTCCCCATGACACACAGCTAAAGAACTAGTTACACAGAACCTCACAGGGGAGCCCTTTTGCATGAAGTAAAGGAGTGAGGAGACCAGAGGGGACAGGTGTTGCAGTATCAGTGGCCTCTGCCTGGAACAGACAAGGTTCCCTGGGAAAGACACACGAAGGATGTATCTGGGGGGTAAAGAAATTGTCTCTACAGTAGTGAGTAGAATGGATGTCAATATATATATCAAAAAGTGTTCAGTCCTGTGCATATTAATTTAAGTGATATTAATCTTAAAAAGAAAGAAAAGTGGGAAGGAAGGAAGGAAGGAAGGAAGGAAAAAGAAAAAGAAAAAAGAAAGAAAGGAAGAGAAGGAAAGAAGGAAGGAAGGAAAAAGAGTCTGGAGAGATGGCTCAGTAATTAAAAACACAGAATGCTCTTCTAGGGGATCTTGGTTCAATTCCCAGCACCCAAATGGTAATTCTAGTTCTGGCTGATCCAATGCCTTTTTCTGACCTCCTTGGGTCTTCCAGGCACAAATGCAGGACACAGATGTACATGTGGACAAAACATTCTTGCATGTAATTTAAAATATATATAAAGCAAAAAAGAAAAGGGAGATGGAGGTTAGATAAGGTAAGATAAGGGAATAACAAAGGAAATTATTAAGTGCTTGAAAAGCCATTGGGATTTAGAGTCTCGGCCTCAGTCTTCTGCATGATTCCAGTGCTCTCTGAAGCAGTGTGCTGGTCCTGAGAGTGGACTCAGTATGCATGCTGTCTGTGTCCTTCTCATCCACGCTAGACACCATATTTAAATCTTGATTCCCCCTCCCACTCAGGCACATCCCAGAATTCTCAACAGCCTTGCTGACATGCCCTGCAAACTTATCAGAACCAACACATCCCCAGCCTGGAGTAGAAGCCAAAGTCCTCCACAGTCAAGATCAATACCCCAATCATGCCAGTTTAGCCAACACTCAGAACAAATCCATCCCAGATATTCACGGATTGAGCCATGGTAAACCCCATCGTGTAGCTGCTGACCCAGAGTCTGAGTTATATGGCTGGTCAGAACCCAGTGCCTGCAACCATCTCCCAAGGGCTGGCATCTACTGCTCCATCCCATCTCCACCATTTTCCTCTGGGATTATGGCTTTTATCACCCAGCTCTGAGTGTTCACAATCTGCCATTTATTAAAAGGCGGGGGGGGGGGGGTCCTGTGGACTTGTTCCCCCTCAGAACAAGAGCTTCTATGGGTCTTCTGCTATGAACACGAACAGTGCTTGGGGGCGGGGCCCCAGTCACACACCTCATCTCCACGGGGGTGGGGGGGAAAGAGTTCATCTCTTTTACTATGAATAAACCAGGGACTGTCTTTCCTGCTTACTGGTTCCCTTGCTGTTATGGAGGATCAGAGTATAACCTTGGTAACATGGTACCTGGACTCCCAGCCTGATCCCCAAAGCTAGGGAGGTGCCCACATCCACACCTCATACCTTTTTGCTTCTGTGGTTTCTTAAATGAACCATCACTATCGAGAATTTACATCCAGCTCTTAAGTGAAACTCAATTCAGGTGGCAGCCTGAGTCACTTCAGACCCACCTAATTGGACGCGACAGCCATGATTTATTTACTGTGGCTGTCTGTGCTTGGAGCCTTAATCGTATCTAACACTCATCTTATCGCAAGCCTGCTCGGAGGACCAAAAATTCAGATTTTTTTTCCTGACATCTCAAATCCCCAATAGTAGAGAGGAGAAAGTGGAAAACCATAAAGAGATTAAATTTGCTTTCGTTACGTAGCCCAGGTGTTTGTTTTTTATTGGTTGTGGTTAATTTAGATATTTAAAGATACGAGGAGGGAAGAAGTTAGTTTTGAATATCCTGGATCCAAAGAGATCCTACCTCTGATTTGCCATTTACTTTAAAAATGGGGGCTCGGTGAGTAAGAGTACTCTCATCACAAGCATGAAGATCGGAGTTCAAATCCCCAGCACCCATGTAAAAAGCTAGCCATGGCTGTGCATCTCCCGCATCCTCCACAGCCAGTGCTGTAGGAGGTAGAGACAGGAGGAGCTCTGGGGCTTGTTGTACATCAGTCAAGGTCAGTGAGAGAGTCTGTCTCAAGAAAATAAGGAGGAAGATGGTCAAACAGGGCACCCATGTCTTGCAAGCTGACCTGCATGCACATGTGTGCATACACCACACACAGAAAGAAACATATGAATGTATGTGTGCATATGTGCATGCAGGTGAAAATGCATGTGTCTGCTCACCTGTGTGTGTCAAGGAGGCAGGGGCCAGAAGTCAACCCTACTTAGTGTTCCTCAGGTCTACTTTGCTTTCTGGGATGGTTATTCTCACTGAGACCTGGGGCTTTAAGATTTGGCTAAGCCGAATGGTCAATGAGACCCAGGGATCTGTCTGTTTCCACTTTCCCAGGACTAGAATTATAAGAATGCACCAACACACATCATTTAAAAAATGTATTCATTTATTTTTATTTGTTTGTGTGTGGGGGGGGGGGGTGGGGGAGTTTATGCATACTGCTTTTGTGAAGTGCCCATGGAGGCCACAAGAGGGCACCAGACCTCATGGGACTGGAGTTACAGATGGTTGCGAGCTACCACGTGGGTGTAGAGAACCAAACCTGGGTCCCTTTTGAGAGCAGGCAGTGTCAAGAGGTAGGGTCCCCTTGCTTACATCCAGGATATCCAAACCTGACTTCTTCCCTCCTCGTATCCTTAACTGTCCAAATGTCTTAACTGCTGAGTGATTTCACAAACACACCCAACTTTCTGTGTGAGGTTTTTGGGAACTAACTTGTATTCTCATGCTTATACAGGGAACATTTCCCATTTCAGGTTCTACCCACCTGAGTCCCCAAATACGCTATTATTCCCTACTTACTTTTTATTATTTTTTAACTGTTCATTTTTAAGGCTAGCACACGAAATAGTGGGTTTCATCATGTGTCTTCATGCATGAGTCATTCTACTTAAGCACCTGCCTCTTTAATAGGTGCAAGTCACCAAGTACCAAGACCCAGCAAGGGACACACCAGGCTGTACATGCACTTACACCTGCCTCTCTACTGATAAACATTCAGTATTTCAAAGCCCTCATTTATTTATAACACGTTTACTGGACTCAGATCTATTTTAGACCAGATACTGAATGCTACAGATGCCAAGAGGCAATGAAGTTCTTATTGTCATTTGGTTCTACATTTAAAATAGAAAACCAGGTTTTCTTTTAATTACCTTGACCTATACTCCTCCCTGCCATCAAGAAACATATGTTTCCCAGAAATATCATCTATAACTGTTGAATGCTTGGGAAACCATCATTGCACGCATGCATAATGTGTTCTAGCCCAGGACACTGGGCTTCCAACAGAATACTCAGAAAGACCTGAAGACATTTTAGAACATCAAAGCAAAGTTGTGGCAAGATGAACTAAATACAAATGGAGTCAGGGAAGAAGAAGAAAAGAATCCAAAGGCTTGCAAGGTGAGATGAATGAAGCACAGCTTGCCACTGGTATTTTCTTTTTTCTTTTTTTTTATGGTGAAAAAAAAGTGTTTATTTAGAATTAGTCATCTGGACTCAGCTTAGATGATCCCAATCTTGTTGGCAACATCCAGAGCATCATAATCGGGAGCCAATCAAACACACGCCTTCTTCTCTCCATCAGGCCTTATCAGGGTATTGACTTTGGCCACATCAATGTCATAGAGTTTCTTCACGGCCTGTTTGATCTGGTGCTTGTTGGCCTTGACATCCATGATGAACACAAGCGTGTTGTTGTCCTCTATTTTCTTCATGGCTGACTCAGTGGTCAGTGGGAATTTGATGATGGCATAGTGGTCAAGCTTGTTTCTCCTGGGCGCACTTTTCCGAGGATATTTTGGCTGCCTCCGGAGCCCCAGTGTCTTGGGATGCCTGAAGGTGGGTGACGTTTGGATCTTCTTCTTTTTGTGGCTGTGGACTCCTTTCAGCACTGCCTTCTTAGCTTTCAAGGCCTTTGCCTTGGCTTCGGCTTGGGGGGGGGGGCAGGAGCTTCCTTCTCCGCTTTCAGTGCCATCTTGGCAAAAAGCGCCACTGGTATTTTCAAAGACCAAACTTATGCCACACAAGGCAGAAGATGAACATTGGAGTCTGAGGCCAAATGCTGGAGAACTGAGCAAAGCCCCAACACTGAGCCATGGGCTAGTTCTTTTCAGGCTAGTTTCTCTTCCCTCTCTCTAATGTCAGAGGAGTTCTCTGTCAAAGTACATTTGTTGAGCTGACAGTAGTGTGTCCAACCTAGTTGTTCTGATGAATAAAGGGCTGGAGAGATGGCTCAGTTAGTAAAGTCGGTGTCCTGAATGCATGATGACCAGAGGTAGATTCTTAGAAACCATCTAAAAACCTGTGTCTGTAATCCCAGATATGGGGAGCTAGACACAGAGGGATCCTTGAACACCTCTACCAAGCAATGTATATGAATTGGTGAGCTCCAGGCCAGTGAGAGAGTCTGATTAAAAAAAAGAAAAAAAAAAAAAAGAAAAAAAGACAAGGAGGGGAACAAATGAGAAAGATACTCCATGTCAATCTCTGGCCTCCACATGCACACATTCACACATGCATGTGCACCCATATGCAAACATGTACACACACACACCATCAAAAGGCAAATAGCTCAATGGTTTCAGATTTGATTGAACCTAGAGACCCAATCGACTATCCAGAACTCAGTCAGCTTCCTGATTTTTGGCCCCTCGTATCACGTCCAGATTAAGGTCTCCTGAGCATAGATGGCTCCTGAATTCTGAGTGTCAAAGGCAGACATGGTAACACCCAGAGAGAGAATGAGGATCCATGACTCATATGACCAGTGTTCAGTCTTACATCAACTGGTGGTGAAGTGGATAGAATTGCCATCGGATCCCTCATGGTAAAATTATCCTGCAGCCCCAAGTTCTCTGATGTCCCTTCCTTGAGCATGATTGTCTATGTCACTCTCTATGACTATAGGTGGCTTATTTCATCCAGTAGAGAATGGTAACAAGTAAGTCTGTGTATCCCAGCACTGAGTCTGAAGATAGCCTATTGTAAGGCTTTGGGGGAAGGCAAGAGCTATGTTAAGAATACTCCCAGAGGCTGCCTTATTAGCTTGACCATGTGGACCATAGTCACTGCGGTGAAGCCAAGGCTTCAGCCCAGTTGGCATCAACTCCAGCCATGCCGGTGTACCGGCTTGGAGGACTTGCCTATGAAGACTCTCTGAAAACGTCAACCCTCACCAACATCTCTACATGCTAACACAAGATCTGGAGTGAAAACTGCTCAGCCATGCCTTGCCTGTGACCAATAGCAAGACAAGAGGAAGTGATAAGCCTACATTATAGGGTAATTTCCATGCAGCAGTGGCAGGGAAAATCCCAATTATATTAGCTCCCAGAGCTGGTGCGGGACTGATGTTCTGTGAGGCATGTGTACGAGGGAGAAGGAATCAGTTCAGTGGACTGCACTTAAAACAGAGGGGCAGATGCCAGGCAGGCAGCTCCAGTCTTTCCCAAAGCGTTGAAACATTCAGTCTATTACCCTGAGAATTAGTATATGCAAAGCGTTAAGCATAATGGGTGTCATAAAGTAAGGATGTGACAACTGGCAGTTATTCCTATTATCATTTCATGTGCAGATTAAGTTTCACATATACCATGCCAAGCAGGTCACAAGTAAAAGCTGGTTATCTCATTTCCGTCCTTGGTGATCTAGATGAGAAAAAAAAAATCTGCAGAGGCCAAGATAAATCTTCATGGAAATAAAAATCTTCATGGGGGCTAGGGAGATGGCGTGGTTGGTGAAGTGTTTGCTGTACAAGCCCAAGGTTCTGTGTTCCATCCCCAGGACCCATTGTAGATCAAGCATGGTAGCATACACTTTTAATCCCCGAACTCAGGAGGTAGAGGCATGTGGGTCTCTTGTCAGTTTGAGGCCAGCCTGGTCTACATAGTGAGTTCCAAGCCAGCCAAAGCTACAGAGCCAGACCTTCCCATCTCAAAACACAACAGAAAATGACCCCATCATTCATAGTGACACACATCCATAATCCCAGCAGGAGATCTGGATGCAGAGGGAATCCTGCGGCTGCTGCTCAGCTAGTCTAGCTAAATTAGTGAGATCTGGGTTCAGGGAGAGTCTCCGTCTTAAAAAAGTAAGCCAGAGAGTGTATGATATAGGAAATCACGTGACATTGACATTTAGCCTCTACATGCATGCACATACATGAACGTATATACATACATCACATAAAAAACAATTGAACACAGCTCCTACAGTTGGGTATTTGCCTGACTGCATTGTGCTTTTGTTTCTTCCCCTTCCTAACC
Organism: Arvicanthis niloticus; assembly: GCF_011762505.2. Lineage (NCBI taxonomy): Eukaryota > Metazoa > Chordata > Mammalia > Rodentia > Muridae > Arvicanthis > Arvicanthis niloticus. The sequence goes on along the minus strand of NC_133432.1, from coordinate 17,884,670 downwards.
CTGATCCTAGGATGTCTTCTATGTCAAGGTGGTCTCTCTCAGTCAACAGTGTTAGCAAACTCAGGTCCTAAAGGGCTGAGCCTCTTAGCTTTCTATAGATGTCCACAGAATTCCATTCTTCTTCATGCAATCCAAGAACTGCTTACCACTCGAGGCATCCCCTCCTCCTCCTCCTCTTCATCCTCCCCTTCTTCTTCCTCCTCTTCCTCTCCCCCCTCTTCCTCCTCTTTTTCCTCCTCCTTCTCCCTTTTTTCTCTCTGTCTCTGTCTCTGTCTGTCTCTGTCTCTGTCTCTGTCTGTCTGTCTGTCTCTCTCTCTCTCTCTTTCTCTCTCTCTCTCTCTCTCACACACACACACACACACACACCCCACAAGCATCCTTTATCATTTCCCCATTTACCTCCCACTCTACTAAGCTGTAATTTGCTTCTAGTATCAAGGGTGGATGACTGGAGATTTATCAAAGATGGCTGCAGTCACCATTTTGAAAGTACCTTTGCCACAACTCCCATTAAGTATCAGCTGTGGGGGCTGGAGAGCTGACTCCATGGTTAAGAGCTCTTACTGCTCTTCCAGAGAACCTAGGTTTCCCAGCACCTCTCTGGGAGCTCACAACCATCTGTACCTTCAGTTCCAGGGAATGTAATGCCCTCTTCTGGCCCTCATGATCACCGCACGCATGTAACACATACATACACACAGGTCAAACACACATACACATAAAATAAAATAGAATACATCTTTAAAAAAAATCTAGAGTCAAATACTCCCTTCCTTGAGTAATGGCAGGCTCAGTAGCTCACTTTACATTGGGAAGTCTCCTCATTTGTTCTCTTGGGCTTCTGAACTACCTTGCCAAGAAACCCAGGTGCCGTGTTAGGAAGCCCACATAGAGGGAGAGGGGCGAGAGGTCAAAGATCATAAGGAGAAAATAGCCTCAGCAATTCAGCAACCCTAGCTGAGTGGCCAGCAGATGAGAAAACTCACCCTATACTATACCATGGCAACAGAGATGGGAATGGCAGCTGAGCCATATTTGCTCAACCAGGAAATCAAAGGCAGGCAAAGCCATGGCTCATTAAAGCCATTGAATTATGGATAGTATGCTCTGAAGCTATGAAAACAAGATTATCTTAGTCAGGGTTTCCACTGCTATCAAGAGACACGATGACTAAAGCAACTCTTATTGAAGGACATTTCACTGGGGCCGGCTTGTAGTTTCAGAGGTTCAGTCCATTATCACCATGGCAGGAAGTATGGCAGTGTCTAGGCAGACATGATGTTGAAGAAACAGCCAAGAGTTCTGCATCTTGATCTGAAGGCAGCCAAGAGAAAACTAACTCTTCTGCACTGGGCCAAACTTGAACATAGAATCTTAAAGCCCACCCCAAAGTTACTCGCTTCCTCCAACAAAGCCACACCTCCTAATAGTGTCATTTCCCGTAGGTCAGGTGTATTCAACCACCACAAAGATGGACACCCTACCTCTATAGAGACTCCCAGTCCCACTGCAATGATTATTGACAGGGTTTTGTCTTCTGGTTCCTTTCTTTATCAGTCCTTTCTGTAGTAAGAAAACACTTGAGAGTGGCAATTGTCTAGTGGGTGATGGGGAGTGGTATAGTCTATTTGAGTGGGAAACAGTATGGCAGAGGAGACTCCATGGCAGTGGGGTTATTGACAACTGTGTGAAGCAGAAAACAGAGAGATGAATGCTGGTGTTTGGATGGCTTTCTCCTTTTCTCCTTTATTCCTCCATCCAAGATCCTAGTTCATAGCGTGATGCTTCCAGCATTAAGGCTGCATCTTTCCTCCTTGATTAACCCTCTGTGGAAACACTCTTTTTAACTGTCTTTCTTTTTTTATTGGATATTTTACTTACATTTCAGATGCCATCCCCTTTCCCTATATCCCCTTCCTAGAAAACCCCTATCCCATGCCCCCTTCTCCTTTTTGCTTTTATACAATTTTTAAATGTTAATCAAAGGCTTTATAAGTTTGGTAATGCTCAATATCAATCAGAAGTGTAACCCAATACCCAACCTAGATATATCAACTATCTTTGACTGGCGGAGACACGCAAACATCTGACTCTATGTTTCTCTGTTTGTTTCTCTGTTTCTCTGTTTCTCTGTTTCTCTCTGTTTCTCTGTTTCTCTGTTTCTCTGTTTCTCTGTTTCTCTCTCTCTCTCTCTCTCTCTCTCTCTCTCTCTCTCTCTCTCTCTCTCTCTCATCACCTAGCACCTCCTCTCCTTCTCCTCCTCCTCTCCTTACTCCTCCTCTTCCTCTCCATACTCCCCCCACCTTAGCTCCTCCTACATATCACGCTTCCTGTTAAAATAAAACTCTTCTCTCAAAATACAGATAGAGCATAACTATACCAATTTGTGTCAGTAAGGTACAAGATAGACCTAATACCCAGTCCATCATTTTGTTGACTAACCAGAACCTCTGTCATCTCTCCTAACTAAAAGACTTAGTTCTGAACCTGGCTTTTTTCTTGGCTTTAGAATGAATGTCAGCTGGAAACCATCCTCTCAAATCTTTTCTCTCAAAGTAAACAGCCGGGGTTGGCTATGAGACTATAAGTTTTCAACCCCATCAGAAATCCAGAATGACCGAGTTAACTGAAAGTATGGGAAGCACAAAACATAGCTTCTAAAATGTAGTGGTGGAAACACTCCTATAGACCCACCAGGAGGTGTGCTTCAATCTCCTGATTATAAATCTAGTCAAGTCGACATTGAAGAGTAGATGTCCTACCATGTAGGTGCTCCTCTGCAAGAGCAGCAAACACTCTTAACTGCTGAGACATCTCTGCATCACATCCTGTGTACTTATTTAAAGAGAGTGACCCTTAGATGATCAGCAAGGAAAAAAATCACACTCTGGAAACTGCCTGATGCACATGGGGAAACCATCCACTTTCTCTGTGTCTGTGGTGGTTTGAATATGCTTGGCCCAGGGAGTGGCACTATTAGGAGTTGTGGCCTCGTTGTAGTAGGTGTGGTCTTGTTGGAGGAAGTGCATCAATGTAGGGTGGGCTTTAAGACCCTCCTCCTAGCCATGTGGGAGCCAGTCTTCTGGCTGCCTTTGGAACAAGAGGTAGAACACTCAGCTCCACCAGCGTAACGCCTGCCATGTTTCTCACCATAATAATGATAGACTGAACCTCTGAACATTTAGCAAGCCCCAATTAACTGTTGCCCTTTATAAGAGTTGCTGTGGTCATGATGTGTCTTCACACCAATGAGACCCTGACTAAGATAGTGTTTTTCTTTGCATCTTCAAGGCATTGCTAGATACAACACTTGCTAAATCATACTCGGAAATTAGGGTTGGTTTGCATTCATACCACATTTTATCAATGTCTTAGTCACCTTTCGATTGCTGTGCTAAGACACGGTGACCAAGAACTCATAGAAGAAACAAATGTATTGAAGGGTGACAGTTTCTAGAGTCCACCAACCATCATGGCAGCAGGAAGACAGGCATAGCACTGGAGCAGTAGCTGAGAGCTTACATCTGATCCATAGACAGACAGGCAGGGGAGAGCTAACTGGGAAGGGGCTTTTGAGAACATGGCCACATCTCCTAATCTTTCCCAAACAGTTCCACTAACTGGAACTAAGTATTCAAACATATTATCCCATAAGGGCCATTCTCACTCAAACTACCACAATTACATATATATATATATATATATATGTGTGTGTGTGTGTGTGTGTGTGTGTGTGTGTGTGTGTGTATACACACACATATATGTATATATAATTGTATATATGTATATATATAATTGTATATATATAATTATATATATATATATTTAAATTTGTATGTGTATGCCAGGGTATGCACATGCCAAAGAACATACATGGAGGGCAGAGCATAACTTGGAAGAGTCAGTTACCATCCTTTGCCATTTATGACCCAGGAATCGAACTGCGGTCATCAGGCTTGACAGCAAGTGCCTTTACCTGATGAGCCATCTTACAGGCTCCAGATTATTGCATTTTGAACTGATCTTAATTTTTTGTCTGATGACTGCCCACCCATTGAGAAGGTACAAGCTCCACTCCACAAGGCGCCTTCTGTAAGTCTGTTGCATTCACTCACAGATCCTCAGCCCATAGAGACTATGTTTAGGAGGTGCTGATAAAGTTTTATTGGCAGAAGGAATGAATGAAATTTCTGACTTCTTGGAAGATGCTACCTCACTCCAAGTCAGCAGTAACCTGGATCATCCACACACCTCTAAGACTTTTCTCTTCCCTGAATCAATATCATCTGTACAGATGCGAAGTGAAATGCTTGATAGTTTATTCTGCATCACAATAAATTTTTTGATGGCATATTTATTTTCCGACAAGCAATGAGAGGTCTCCTGAAACAATCGGGAGCCTTGAACGGCTGGGATTCATGAGGGAGAACTGAATGTTTATTAACCACCCTCACAGAATGTACAGTTCTCTCTGTTGCCGAGGTGGCGGGTGAAGAGGCACCGAGATTCAAAATAAAGAAGATCGACTTTTCCAGAAACCAGAAACCCAAACGTGCCATAAGATTTGAGGTAGATTTTGAGTTTAAATGACTATTTATTTTCTTCTCTTATAAGGCAAAAAACCCACCACCACCACCACCACCACCACCAACAACAACAACAACAACCAGTATCTCTTCATTTATCACCCATTATTTTATCTTATTTTCCTATGGTGGCCAAGGAAAGAAAATTTCAAGTTTAATATAATATATAAGTATTATATAAAATATATAAATAATCACATATAAATATATAAGTATAAATATAATATTTCTGTATTTTCCTTCAGGAGAGCAATATTGTAGAAGCCATCATTACATTATCCGGCCCCCCCACCCACCCAAACATGACGAACTTTGCAGACTCCTGGCACCGTCCTTTCAATGCCCTAACCACTGAACCGCTTTCCCATCTGGTTCAGTTTTCCATAAAAAGCTTATTTAACAGCACCGTGAATCTTCGTGCACCCAAACAAAAACAAGGGAAGAAAAAAAGAAAGAGAGAGAACAAGAGAAAGAGAAACAAGAAAAAAAAAAAAAAAAAAAAAAAAAAAAAAAAACGAGAAGGCTCCCAGCTGCATTGAGGTTTGAAGGACAGAAATTTGTGTTTTTCCAGCACGTGTACTTGTTTTGAAAAGGAAAGGAAGGCAAAAATTAATTACAGCACGAAATGTGTGCAGTTCTTAAACTCCAGATATTTTTCTCACTTCTCGGGGGCTGTCTACCTTACTGTTTGAAACAGGGGTTCTTCATGGGGGTCTGGAACTTGAAGATCCACTCACTGGTTCAGCTAGGCTGGGTGGCCAGGGAGGCTTGGCAATCTCCTGGTCTCCCAGTGCTGGGATTTCAAGCCTCTGCTTGACTTTTTTATGTGGGTTCTGAGGATAGACCTTGCATCTTAATGCTTGTAATACAATCACTTTATGAACTGAGTCTTCATTTCTGCTTCTGGACATCAAATCCACATACTTCCACTCCTGGCAGATAATTTCCATGGGTAAATGTTTAGAAAGCCTCTGCCTTATTCACTTTCATGCCCTTGAAGCCACATAGCCACAAACCATAAGACTAATTACTGCTCCAGAGACAGTGGGATGGTCCGGGACATTATCATTCTCCATGCTTGTAGGTGATGGCCCAGGATGCATGCAGCAAGACCTTAAGGAGATTTTTGCCTTTGTGCAATACACACTGGAAAACCATCATTCCTTGCTCCATAATGGAACTCAGATACCATCAGACAAAGAACACAGTTTCATCCCGGCCTTCATCCAAATGGAGAAGCCATCCTGCACGGTTCAAACAGACCCAAAGCAGATGAATGGACGCTATCCCATCAGCTTGTTCCCAGTGGATTAAACACAATTAACTTAATGAGACCCAGGACTTAAGCACTCTAACACTAAAGGGGGAAGTGATGGTTGGAATGTCTAAAGGGGGCAGGAGGTACCTAAGGTGAGGAGTCCAGTGACCTGTGTCACATGTGGCATGGTACAGAGCCCAAAGAGCCATTGCTGGCTCCACACCCTTGCAGTAGAAAAATAGGCTTAACTTTCAGATCATCTGGCCTATAAGAGAAAACCAGATTCTTAAATAGAGTGTCTTAGTTAATATAATACTGCATGAGCCAACGATACATTTTTATAGTCCAAACAGACTCTAGGCTGGTACTTGCAAGTGTTTTCATGATTGATGAATAAGGGAGAAAAAGAATCTAATGGATATTTGGGTTAGTGTCTGTGATGCATGACAGAAATAGGTGTACTTTTCCTTCCCAAGCAATGAGACCCTGAAGCTCCGCCCACTAAGGGGGGGGGCTTTTACCCCACCCACAGAACATGGATGACTTTCTGTATTGACCACTATAGTCCTGGTCACACTCTTAAATAACGTCCACGTGAGCCCAGGATAGCTCCCTGGGTTATATAGACATTTATGCCTACAGGCTTAAGCTGCAAGTTTATCAGTCCCCAACAGCAGTGTGTCCAGCTGAGAGGCAATTGATCTCAGTGAGAGGGGCTAGCTTGGCCTGTCAGAAGAATTGCCCACCTAAGGCTTAGCACAGACGCTGACCCATCACACTGCAATAAATAGTAACCGTTAGTCCAAGCTACATATAATCAGGGTGGTTTGTTCTGCATAAAGTAAGTGAGCCATTAGACTCTTAGCTACAATTACTACCACAAACTCAATATTCCTCCCCTGTAACGGGATAGAAAGCTTTCCAAGGACTGATACCATTCAGTGAAGCATTAGGGTAGAGTAAGTCTTCAATGGATTACTATTACATAACGCTTTTGGTGTGTCTTTTCAAACAGTTCTTTCAGGGCCGCGTGGGGATAGCTTAGCTGATAAAGTTCTCCACATTTGAACAGTATGGTTCTAGTATGATCCCCAGAACCCTAACACTTAAGGATGCAGACAGAGCTTGATCTCTGTCCTATACAGAAACACACACACACACACACACACACACACACACACACACACACACACAGATACACACACACACAATCAGTGATACCTATAATATAAGGCTTCATTTTGCCAACTCTAACATTTGGCAGGCTCCGTATCTCAGAAACTGGAAGGAAGCAAATTAGGCAAAGCCCCCTAACCAAGTGAATGTGTTGGACCTGACTCTTACTTGGGGATTGTCAAGAACTTGGCAAGCTCATTCGGTAACTTTGAAATTGCCATTTGTGGGCACTGATACCAGAGAAACTTTCAAATAATACAAACAAAGGCTGCCTCTTTCCCTGGCTGGAGGCTGGTTGTATTTATAATTCTTGGCATGCAAGTTTCAGGCACCAACAAAGCCATGAGGTACAATCCCCTCCTGCACTAAAGATTTTCTTTTTTTGTTGGTGCTACCGAAGCCCATTGAGGGAATGAATTCCATCTTGATTAGTGTGTGAAGTCTTGGCAAGAGAGCTCGTTCCCTCTTCATTACTTTTGTTATCTGAGAACTGTATCTATCATCAGTCTATCAATCATCTATCTATGCTGAAATATGATCACATAATCCCCATTTTCCATTCCCCCTGCACCTCCCATCATATTCCCCCAACATCTCCCCCTCCCAACTTCATGCTTTTATTTGGACCTCACTAAGTCCAATTAGTGCTGTGTATATGTGTGTAGGTATGGGACCATTTATGCCATTAAAAAAATGTCCCTCTCCCAGCAGCCATCAACTGCCAATAGCTCTTCATCAATGGATAGAAATTGGAGTTCTCCCCTCATCCATTCTGGGATCATTGACTGGTCTGATGTGGTACAGGTCTTGAGCAGGTAACCATGGCAGCTGTGAGTTCAGGAGAACAGGAGCGGTGTCCATAAGACAGCTTTCCATAGCTCTCCCATGATCTAGTTCTTACACGTTATCTATCTCCTCTTCTGTGATGTTCCCTGAGCCTTGCCAAGGGCTGGGATGTTGATAAAGTTATCTTATTTAGGGCTAAGCACTCAAATGACAAGGGGAAATCTTAAGGGACTGTCTTAGGGTTACTCTTGCTGTGATGAAACAGTTTGACTAAAAGCAAGTTGGGGAGAGAAGCGTCTATTGGGCTTACACTTCCACACCACAGCTCATCGTTGAAGCCAGGAGAGGATCTTAAACAGGGCAGGGACCTGGAGGCAGGAGTTGGTGCAGAGGTCGTAGAGGGGTGCTTCCTACTGGCTTGCTCCTCATGACTTGCTTAGCCTGCTTTCTTATAAGGCGTAGGGCTACCAGCCTAGGGATGACACTGCCCACCAATCATTAATTAAGAAAATGTCCTAGAGGGTTGTCTATAGCCTGATCTTATGAAGGCATTCTCTCTCTCTCTCTCCTTCTCCCCCCCCTCTCTCCCTCCCTCCTTCCCCCCTCTCAACTCTAGCTTATAACAAGTTAGCATAAAACTAGCCAGCACAGGAACCAAGCCATCTACTCTCCCTCCATCCCTCTATCCCTAGGGCAGCCTAGCTGGTTCAAGATTGAATGCTTCTTCCTGAAATAATTCCACTCAATCACTAAACACTGGGTTGGGAGGAACTGTGGGAGTTACTGTTTCCTTCATGGCTGCTCTCAAGCCCTAGCTTTGAAGAGGTTTCCCAAGAAGACCCTGCACCTCTCATTCACAACCTGCCCAGCATCTTTTCCTTGACCTTTCTTTCTTTCTTTCTTTCTTTCTTTCTTTCTTTCTTTCTTTCTTTCTTTCTTTGCTGAGGTCACTACTCAGTTTGCCCCACCCATCATCAACAACCACAAGAGACAGGTGTTAGCATCAGATCTGAAGAGTTCTCCCAGGGTCTTAGTCCCCTAGACTTAGAGATCTCACAGGGTCTGTGTCCATTTACATAGGCAGCTAGGATCCCATGGTCTAGAAAAACCACGTTGCAATCAGCCACCCAGGGGGACTGTAGAAAGCTTTATCTGTACTCTTAGTTTTTAAAGGGCCAGAGCAAAGGACATCACTTCTTGAGTAAATACTGAATGTAGCTCAGAGTACCCATAAATGGTGATTCCCCTGAACCAGGCACCAGGCCCAGGAGTGTGGGAGATCAACCAAAGCAGTCAGAGCCAAAGCCAACAATGAGTTCAGAAGTTGGCGGAACTCATCCTCCTCCAGGGTGCTAATCCACATTGTTTTCCCTTGTGGAGTCACGTTAGCAGACATTTGATTATGTCAATGGGATGAAGAGATTTAGACAATTTGGAGGAAAACAGCAGAATGGCCACCTGGTCATCTGGTATGCCTGGTATATTGGAATACATGGTTCTTAGCTGCATGATCAGCTGGTGTTGGCTCATGAGTCCCCCTATATTGTAAAGGAGACCCTTCACATCTTGTAATATCCTTACACCAGATCTGGATGGTCTCCCTGCATCACTCCCAGCCTGGTCCATATCTTCTTGGTTCTGGGACTTAAGCTGAGCAGGTAAGAGTAACATGGGAAAGCCACAGAAAGCTGTTGTCACAGCACTGAGGAATCCGACTGCTCTGTCACTGCTAGTGATTTAGGCAAAATTATATCCTCGGCCTGTTGAAAACGGGTGACCTCGTTAACATGTCTGAGAAGGCAAATTGCTTTGAGCAAAGACGGTGTCATCCTATGGACCCAACTCATACCATCCACACAGCCTTTGGTTTCTTACCTCTCAGTGTAAGGGGAATAAGCAAAGGCCCACAGAAAGCGCAGTTATTACTATGAAGTCCCCAGCGGCTGGGGAGGTGACAGATTAATCATCTCATACTCATTAGGTCTCTGTGATTGTCACTCTGTGGTGCTTTGTGGCCCCTCCTTTGATGTTCTGTAAATGGGCTTGGCTGCTTTTTGAAGACAGAACATTCTAGAAGCCAGCGGAAAATTCCCAGGAGGGAGGGGGCTTTTTATAATCACCATTATGACTCCATTATGGAGCTTTTTTTTTTCCTTCTTATTCCATACGGAGTTCAGAGTGAGTGCCAGAGTGCTTAGAGAGGTTTTCCCTGGAGGCTTTGTAAACACAGACACTGGGGCAAGCCTTCCATTAACTAACGGCCAAGTAAAACCTGCCAGCGAGTGCACGGGTAGAGCAGAGATCCAGAGGAGGAAACAGTCTCTTTGGATGGTCTAGACTGCTTCTCAAGGGTCCTGGTCCCTATGCTGGCCACAGTGTCATCCCTCCTCAAGCCCCCACCCTCTCAGGGAAGATTTTGTCTATCGTGTATTGAAAGAACAGAAAATATAGATGAGCAGACACCTCTAAGAGGAGAGGGGGAAGAAAAGAGGCCACTTGAACCTTCAGAGTCACACTCTTTCCTTTTAATCTGTTTGTTCAATTCTGTTTGAATGTGCACACTGCCGAACTGGATAAGTTAGATGCCAAAGTGGTAGCAATCTGGAGGGAGGGAAAAGTTGTAGGTATGTTTTTTTTTTTTAATGTAATATTTTCCGTAAGTTTATACAAGGGGAAAAAAACCCATAAAACAGTCAACACTTCCTTAGCAACAGCCCTGCTTCCTGTTTCCTAGAGACCGATCATGGATAGAGCAAGGTATAGCCAAGCCTGAATCTCAAAACTCTGTGTGAGGGCTTTTCAGAGGCAGGCCATTTCTAATTACTGTTAATTGTGGTCTCATTGTTCTGGGGGCTGAGATGGGCCTACAGATGCTAAGTAAGTACTCTACCATTGAACTATACTTCTGGGCCCCAATTCTTCTTCAGATGGTGTTAAAAGTCAATTGACCTTAAGGGAAGGAAACCTCCATAGCATGGATTTAAGGCCCTGTGATTTCCAAACATCTTCCCCTGTCCACCCCCTATCTCTAACGTATAGTCCTAAGGCATTCTCAACTGGGACTGATGGCCAGTTCCTAGGGGTGCCCCATCCAGACTTAACATTGGGGTCTACTTTGTATGTGTTCTATGGGTAGTGGATAAAGGGAAAACTATATGTATATCTGTATGTATGTATGTATGTATGTATGCATGTATGTATGTATGTATCTATCTATCTATCTATCTATCTATCTATCTATCTATCTATCTATCTATCGTGTGTGTGTGTGTGTGTGTGTGTGTGTGTGTGCGTGTGCTCACATGTGCATAGGTATTTTCTGAGCTTGGAGCCATTTGCAAGGAGGAAGCAGACACCAAGATGCTTCACTCTTAGAATTCCACGCATATATTCTCAGAAACAAGAAACTCCAACCCCTAAAAACAAGAGGATCTCTAAGATACTTCACTAATATTAACCATACTATAACACAGCACCAAGCATGGTTCTGTACTTAAAAAGCCAGGACCTGGGAGACTGAGGAAGGAGGATTTCTGGGAGCTTAATAAGGCCAGCCTGGGTTACATAGTTCCAAAATAGCTTGAGTAAAACCTTGTCTCAAACAATATCTCTCTCTGTGTGTTTGTGTGTGTGTGTGTGAGAGAGAGAGAGAGAGAGAGAGCGAGAGAGAGAGAAAGAGAGAGAGAGAAAGGGGGAAGGGAGGGAGGAAGGGAGGGAGGGAGGAAGGGAGAGGGGGAGGGGAGGGGAAGGGGGAGGGGGAGGGGGAGGGGGAGGAGGGGGAGAGAGGGAGATGAGGGGGAGAGAAGAAGAGGGGGGAGAGAAGAAGAGAGGGGGAGAGAAGAAGAGAGGGGGAGAGAAGAAGAGAGGGGGAGAGAAGAAGAGGAGAGGGAGAGAGAAGAGGAGGAGAGGGAGAGAGAGGAAGAGGAGAGGAAGAGAGAGGAAGAGGAGAGGGAGAGAGAGAGAGAGAGAGAGAGAGAGAGAGAGAGAGAGAGAGAGAGAGAGAGATCAGTTTCCTGGGATGAGGTGAGACTGGATAAGAATTAAATGGCCAACAGTTGTAGCATCTCCCTGTGAATGGAGCTAAAGCTGGGCTGTCTGCATAGTGTGACAGTGGAGCAAACACAATGCTAAAGGGTTAATTCTGTGATTTCCTCCTCAGCACAGACAGACTTGTTTCCAGACTCTCAGGTCACATTTCTTGATGGTGGTCTTCTCCTCCAGACAGCCCCCTCCCCTGCCACAAGCCTTCCCTTTGATTTATTTTCCAGAGCACTCATGGTGTTGAAGGGTCCAGATCCGTTTTCCTTGGAGAATAAACCCCACTGAGAAGTTGTGCGAGGTTACATTCAAATGTGACAGTTTTTGAAAGAACACATCCTAGTTAGTAGTTGGCATAACTGTCAGCTTGACACAGCCTAGAACTCACTGGGAAAATATCTCAAGAGAATAACTTTCTATCAGGTTGATTTGTGGGTATGACTGTAGGAGGTTATCTTGACTGTTAATTGATATGGAAGGGATGGAAGGGTCCAGTACACTGGGCAGCACCATCCCTAGGCGGCTGATGCTGAGCCATTAAGAAAGCATAACCCTATGCATGAGCCAGCAAGTCACATCCTCCATGGATCCTGCCTTCAGATTCCTGCCTGAGTTCCTGTCTTGACTTTATTCAATGATAGACTGTGACCAAGAAGCATACGCTAAAAAAAAAAACAAAACAAAACAAAACAAAACAAAAAAAAAACAAACAAAAAAAAAACCCTTTCATCCCTAAGTTGCTTTGGTCAGAGTGTATTATCACTGCAAAGGAATTAAAAAAAAAAAAAAAAAAAAAAAAAAGAACAGAACAGAAGTCAGGAGAGGGGAAAATAAACCAGAAATCAACAAGAATTCCACCTATGGAGGGAAGAGGTGAGTTGCAGTGGGTCAAAGATGACAGAGGACATTGATACTTCAGGTTCTATTTCCATATGGGTAGACTGAGGCTTGTGGAGGCTCAAACTTCCCCTACAACTAAGAGGCTGAACCAGGATGAGCCTTGCTGGCCAGCCTCCACTGTGGTCCCATTTGGGTGGCATCAAGGAGAAGGCAAGATCACAGGTCATATGAGTGAAGCCTCAAACATCAGTTGCTAGAAATAGCCCCAGCACATTTACCCACAGCTTTCATTTAAAGCCACCAGAGCATGCCACAAAGCAAAGGGTTTCTCTGCCTGTCGGAGAGGCCTACAGTGACACTGGGCATCTTGGTTGGCCTCTTCCTTTCCCTTCTGAGGAAGGAGCCGCATCCCCATTGCTGGAAGCATTCAAGTCATCCCAGCAGCTCCAGCCTACAGGCTAGGAAGCAACTAGCTCTCGGCAGAGATAACACTGTCCCTTTCTGGATCACCATCTGGCCGGATACAGGGCTGGAAGAGGAATGAATGTCCTTAGACAGGCTGAGTATCATCCAAGGTGACACACAAGCTGGCTCAGGTGGCTGAAGAGGAAACTGCTCACAGCAGCAGTGTAAGAAGCTAGTCTGAGGAGGGTGACACACCTGTTTGGGCGCAAGTGTGCATTGCTTTGTGGAATCCTCAGGCCCAGCTACACATATGCCCTCCAGGGGGCGCTGTTGCACATTTGCAACCCCCCTGCTTCAGCTATTGGCGGGAGCTGAAGAGTCATGCTCTTCAAAGGCAATGGGCACGGTTTGGGGCATAGAAGACTTCTCAGGCAGACAGTAGCAAGTCTCCTCTCTGCTGATCACAATGACAGCTTTCTTCTTTTAGTTGCCTCTATATCTGTTTGTCCTGCACAAGAGGTGCTAGGAACTGCAGAGGCTCAAGACCCCTTTCATCCTGGCATCCATCTCTCCACACTGCCCTTTTCTGTCATGTTGGGAGCAAGGGAACTCTGAAGCCTTCTTGCTCCAGAGACAGAGACAAGCACTTATTTTCTTCCTGAGTTCCCAAAGGTCTCAAGGTTCCTCCCAGAGGTGAGGCTACCTGCTAGGGTCCTGATGATGCTTCTTGCTGCCAAGTTTGATTTGACTCATTTTTATGTCCAGTTTCACAAAACCTTAAAGAAGAACAAGCCCAAATATCTTGCTTAATGTAAAAATTTAAGATGCTTAGCCTGGAGAAACAACTTAGTGGTTAAGAGCATTGGCTGTTCTTGCAGAGGACCCAGGTTTGCGTCCCAGCACCCTTGGTGGCTCCAAGTCCAGGGGATGTGAATGCCCTCTGTTGGCCTCTAAGGGCACTGCACACACACAGCGCACAAACAGACATAGGCAAACACTCACAAACATAAAAATCTTTTTAACTACAGATGCTAAGCAAACAATTAAATTAAACGTTTTTTTTTTTTTCTTTGAGCAAATGAAGAGTCATGACCAGATAGAAAGTGTGTGGGACCACCTACATGGACAGTGCAAGCAGGGAAGTTTTTAGAAGACACCTTGAGAAGTACGGTAAAGAACACATCCATTTGCTATAGATACATAATTTGTCTGACTTAGTCTAAGTAGAAAGTCACTCCCGTCTCCCGATCTTAAGAAGAACCACAATATGGTAATAACTTCAGTGGGTAACAATAGCATACCCATTATGAAGGGAGCCATTAAAGAGTTAAATACCAACAGTAGATTTGTTGTTGAAAGGAGATGGGAAGAAATATTCTCCTCAATTCTTCAGGGACTTCAAACCATGTGCAGAGTAAGGAGGAGCCAGGCTGCTTCCCTCCCTCAGCACCGCGCATCCAACAGCTCTGCTGAGCCAAAAAACGTGACCTCCCACGGTCCCATTTTTAACTCAGTCATCATGTGTGACTCATCTCCCCGATGTGCACTTCGGGATGACGTAATTGTCATCTGGACTCCATCTTTAAGTCATTCATCTTCGAGACTCTGACACAGATCCATGGGCTCGAAGATTAGTAACGTGACCGAGACTTGTTCCAGGAAGTGTTCATTAACAGATGATAAAGGGACCCGAGAGTGGAGTGCAAGGACAGCTTCCATCTGAGTGATCCAGATGATCATTTGTTTTTGTTTTGTTTTCTAAAGCAGAGATGGTAAGAGGGACTCATTACAAAGTTGTAGGCTAACTAGACGAGGCCCCTGGTCTTTAGTAAACAGGAAAACTGGCCTCTATGTCAATGGCTCCTGGCGACATTATACTCAGGCAACATGTGGGAAACAGAGCCCTTGCCTCATTGGGAAGGGATGCTGGGTCCTTATCAGGAAGTATTTAAAAGACGCACAGTGTACAGTGATGAGTCTCTGTGACATGCATGGGCACTGGAGTCCGAGAAGCAACTGTGTGAAACTCTCACCTTGGTGGTTACGGGCAGCTCTGTTGAGCTGTTTTATTCCCAATAGAGAAGCAGGCTGCCTTGTACACTGTTATGTATCTAATACCATCCCTCTAGCTTCTACTTACCAGTAACAACTTCCCCTACTCTCCGGCCAACAGCTAAAAACATCCACATATATTATCAAGAATCTCTGGGGAAGTGGAGTGAAACCAATCCTTGGTTGATCTCAATGAAAGCAAGGACAACTGTCTTCCCTAAGCATGCTGATCTTGCCTAAGAGATGGTAGTCCTCCAGTCAGGTACCCCCAGCTATACTCGGTTCTCAATCATAAAGAGGCCCAGGGTACCTTTGTGGGGCTGCAAGAAAACGTATGTGTGATAAAAGTAATAGTAACATAAGAATAGTTAATATTTATTAAGTGTCATCGGTGCCTAATGTCATAAAACTCTATCTGATTGAAGTCTCCAGATACCACCGGACATGGGTACCGTGATTATCCATATGCAGAAATCAAGGCTCAGAGGGGCCAAGGAACCAGTCCTGGTCACACAGCTGGGAAACTGCGGTGCTGGCTTCGAACCTCAGGGCCTATCTCTGAGATTACCACCTCTTCTGTGAGGCTGTAGCCAGCGTGCTATCTACTGCTAGCTCCTGCCCCACTCACGAGACGCCCTCCTCTTCCTCCTAGCACCTCCATTTCATTTCTTTCCCAGATGACCCCATATGCACACGTCCTTAACATGTTTCGGTGAGATTTATTCACCTCTTCCAGCTTTAAGAATTGCCTGGTGGGGAAACACACTTGCATTCGCTGGCCACTATAAATAGATTAGAGCTGGCTGTGTGGCCCAAACAAAGTCAAAGCAACTCAATTACAGGCCATTTACTGGACTCATTATAAGAGAGACATCTACTTTAGACTCTACGAAGGGCAAGAGGCAGGAGCCACTGGGGCTCCCCGAGCAGAAAATGAGAGAGGTAATGACAATCAATGCCAAAGGGATGTCATTCAAGCCCAGACGCTTCTGGATGCAAATCCCCTCACCAGTTCAGTTGTAACTGAGCTACGTGTGATGGGCACATGCCTCCCCTCTCAGTGGCCCCATATTGTCATCTGTCGGGTTGTCTGTTGAAAGGACTGAGTTATTTTCCAAGTGCCATGGAGACACAACTGTTCAGGAGCCCACAAGGACCACCCAAGCCACAGCGTCCAAAAGGACTTGGAGCTTTGACGCTCGGGACCCACAGGTTCCATCCTGGCTGTACTCGGCAAGACTTAGCATAAAAAGACCTCACATTCTTTTGTCTGCAGCCCGTTCTGTTTTCAAAGATCCCTCTGGTAAACTCGAGAGAGGAGAAGCCAGCTAACAGATTGCCGTGTCACAGCAATGTGGCGGTGGGCACAAGAATCTTTAGGAAGGTAAGTTGTGGCCCCTGCCTTCTGCACATCACCGTTGTAAATGCTTCTATCAGGGCAGGGGCATCCTGGCCTCCCAGCTAAGTGTCCTCAAGGGAGAAAACAGAGGAAAAAAGCTCTTTCTATAAGATAGATATAGAGACCATGGAGAGAGAAGGCAAGAGAGACAAGGATCCCAGCTCTGGGAGAAGGAAGGTGGATGAGACCTGGAGAGCTGAGAGCTGCAGCCGTCTCCCTTGTCCCTGTCTGTTGAAAACCTTTCTTCTGTTTACTTCTATGTCCCCATAACTCAGGACCTGCCTTTCTAGACAGAGTTCCCCATGCCTCTTGAGGTAGACTCCAACCCACCTGGCCAGAGGAGACTCTGAGGCACACACTCAACTTCTCTAAGAACTCAGGAAGCACAGGCTGGAATGGCAGGCAGCCTGCATCATCATGAAACTCTGTAAATGTTCTTTTCCCCTCTGGCCAAGAGTTGGACTTGGCTAATGATTCTTGGGGGGAACAAGACATACAGTTCGTCTACCTAAAATTCAGGATCCCCGGAGAACTGACGTCAGACCAACAGAATAGCTAACACACTAACACCTGAAAATCCCAAGAACATTGCCCTGGGCACAGCGGCACACATTGGTCGTTCCAGCACAGCCAAGGCTGAGGCGGAAGGATTGTGAGTCTGAAACCAGTCTATGCTACATGGTGTGTTTGAAGCCAGCGTCAGCAGCACTATGAGGCCCAGAGTCCATGAATAGAAAGCAGATTTGGGAAGATGCTTCAGCTGGGAACATGCTGCGCATACAAGCACGAGGCCCTGAGTTCAAACCCAGTGCTCATGTAAAATGCTGGGCACGGTGCTTCATGACTGGGTTCCTAGCACTGGGCAGGTAGAAATGAGTGGATTCCTGGAGGTCACTGGTGGGCCAGCCTAGCCTGTGGGGTGAGTTGTGAGATAGTGAGAGACCCTGCCTCATTAAAAAAAAAATCCTAGAACAAAATAAATAAATAAATAAATAAATAAATAAATCCTACCAAAACCAACCAAAAATCAAACAGGTAGATGAAACTCCTAAAAAGAGAAACCTGGGGTCGCCCTCAGTCTCCACATTCATGTATATACAGGTGAGTATCTCATACATAAGAACACACATATGCACAAACATACACTAGACATACATACATACATACTTATGGATGCTACCCACTCACAATGCACACACACAGACACACTGACAATACAAACATATTCATACACCACACTATACATGTACATTTACACATGCATACTAACATACATACATACACCCATATGAACACATACATACACATGCACACTAACATATGTATGAACACACATTCATACATGTATAATAATATACATGCATACTAATACACACATATAAATAAATATACACACACCACATATACACTATAATACACACAAATATGCAGACCTACATGTAACATACATTGGACACATACATACATGCACAATAATACACACATATGCACATACATATGTGAATACAAGCAACATACACATGCACACTAACACACAAACACATATACATATATACATACATGCATTCATACACACACATATGCGCACCACCAACAAAGAAACCAAATGCAGAAAAGACTTGAGAAACTTCTCTGCTGCAATTACAACTTGGTCCTTCTAGCCCCTCTCCTCACTGGACATAACCAGAAAGAGACCAGATGCCACAGACCCACTCTTTATGGGTTAAACTGTGCACCACAGTCAAAGGCATAGTTTGGGGAACTTGAGAGCCAAGATGACTTTTAAGTGGGTTAAAGAATGTGAAACAAAGGCAGCGGGTGGTGGGTCAGGAGGGCCCTCTGGTTCCTCTCTGTTCCGAGCTGGAGTCAATTTGCTGTTCAAATGTTTCCCACAACAGCAAATAGCTCTGAAAGGCTGCACCAGGGCTGGGCTGCCTGGCAACACAGATGTGTTTTGGAGGAGCTGGGGAGGGGACTGGGGCTGGAGCAGGAAACGACTTCTTTGCTTCTTCCCAAGTAGAAAAAAAAAATTGCTCCTTTTGTCTGTTCCAGGAGAATGCATTTAAAATGACAAGCCAAAGAAAATGAAAACAAGCCCTTGCCTTTTGGAGGCATTTGCTGGGGAGGAAAAACGGACTCCGGCAGAGAACATACCGGTAAATGCATCTCCAGAATTTTCTGATTTTTCTCTTAATATGCCATCGATGCAAACTTGATTGTGTTTTAAGGTCTCCTCTGATAATGGGGTGTTTGAGAACAGTCCAGCCCTTCTTTGACCTCCCAGCTTTATGGCCAGTTGGAAATGCAGAAACAGAAATTACAGGGTGATCCAGGTAGCTGAAGAAAGGCCTTTGAGGAGTTGTGTGGTTTTTTTTTTTTACTTCTTCTTCTTCAACTCCTCAAACATGAAAGAGATCAGAAGAAAAAAAAAAAAAGATGGCTCTGTGAAATTGAATTATAACAGCATCAGGCAGTCTGTGCTCAGCAATTAAGAAGAGTGGATTTGAGGGTGCCGGGCTGGATAGAGGTGGGGAAGAGAGAGACCTACTTCAAACTCTGGCACTTCCCTGTGGGGCACATGGCTGGTGCTGCCAAGGGGTGAGGTAGCACTCAAAGGAGCCAGAGAACAGTGTCAAAGGTTTAGAAACATTTTCCCTGTGGTTGGGTCAATGCAACCCCATTTCTGAGCACACACCCATATGCATCCTCACAATGAGACCCATCTGTTAACAGTCTTTGTGAGTTGTTATGGGTTAGTGGACCCTGCATCCAATGACAGTATCCTTTGAAGAGGAAGGAAAGGGGACCTGGGTTATAAAAACCACAAAGGCAGTGACAGGAAGCAATGTGTGATGGACAGAAGCCGACGTGAGTAACATGGCCACCAGCTGAGGATGAGGACCATACATCCAGGGGACACCAGGAGTTGCGAAAGGAAGGAAGGATTTTTCTCTAGAGACTTTGGGGCATCTTGATTTCTGACCTCCAAACCTGTGAGTGAAGGAAGCTTTGCTGCTTCTGGTCACAAAATTTGGAGCCCATTGTCATGACAGATACAAGGAACTCATGGTTACTTTGTGTGGGGGTGTGCATGCAAGTGCACGCATGTGTAAAGCAAATGTTGACATCAAGGTCCTCATCCTCAGCTGGTGGCCATGTTAAAGACACACAGACGTTTGAAGAATAAGGGGGTAGTTAGAGTTGAGATACTGAATAGGGGAACATAGAGAACACAGAATGAAATACCATAGGATAAACTGTCAGAATGGACATTTGGTTAACTCAAAGCTAAGCATCAGAAAACCCCCAGACGTCTATATTGTTTATAACCCTTCTTCTTACTTTATGATATTCTACTTTATAATATTCCTCGTTTCCATGTTTCATCTATTTGGGGGCATACATGTATGTGAATGCATCTTTCTGCATGTGTGTATGTGTGTGCACATTTCAGCAAATGTGTAGGCATATGGCGGCCCAAGGTGGATGCTGGAGACTATCTTCCATCTCTCTAACACCTTATTCATAGAAGCAGAATTTCTCAGTCAACCTAGAGATCACAACAAGCTGCTAGTCTACTAGCCAGCTCTGCCTTGGGTTCTCCTCTCTCTGTCTTCCAAGGTTGGAGTTGCAGGGCTGCCATGGCAACCTGAACTCCTGTCCTCCCGCTAGCATGCCAAAGGTGTGACCCACTGAACCATAACTCCCAGCCC